>NW_028141179.1:526389-704281 GCF_030444845.1 Prenolepis imparis | reverse complement strand
AACCTAACCTAACCTAACCTAACCTAACCTAACCTAACCTAACCTAACCTAACCTAACCTAACCTAACCTAACCTAACCTAACCTAACCTAACCTAACCTAACCTAACCTAACCTAACCTAACCTAACCTAACCTAACCTAACCTAACCTAACCTAACCTAACCTAACCTAACCTAACCTAACCTAACCTAACCTAACCTAACCTAACCTAACCTAACCTAACCTAACCTAACCTAACCTAACCTAACCTAACCTAACCTAACCTAACCTAACCTAACCTAACCTAACCTAACCTAACCTAACCTAACCTAACCTAACCTAACCTAACCTAACCTAACCTAACCTAACCTAACCTAACCTAACCTAACCTAACCTAACCTAACCTAACCTAACCTAACCTAACCTAACCTAACCTAACCTAACCTAACCTAACCTAACCTAACCTAACCTAACCTAACCTAACCTAACCTAACCTAACCTAACCTAACCTAACCTAACCTAACCTAACCTAACCTAACCTAACCTAACCTAACCTAACCTAACCTAACCTAACCTAACCTAACCTAACCTAACCTAACCTAACCTAACCTAACCTAACCTAACCTAACCTAACCTAACCTAACCTAACCTAACCTAACCTAACCTAACCTAACCTAACCTAACCTAACCTAACCTAACCTAACCTAACCTAACCTAACCTAACCTAACCTAACCTAACCTAACCTAACCTAACCTAACCTAACCTAACCTAACCTAACCTAACCTAACCTAACCTAACCTAACCTAACCTAACCTAACCTAACCTAACCTAACCTAACCTAACCTAACCTAACCTAACCTAACCTAACCTAACCTAACCTAACCTAACCTAACCTAACCTAACCTAACCTAACCTAACCTAACCTAACCTAACCTAACCTAACCTAACCTAACCTAACCTAACCTAACCTAACCTAACCTAACCTAACCTAACCTAACCTAACCTAACCTAACCTAACCTAACCTAACCTAACCTAACCTAACCTAACCTAACCTAACCTAACCTAACCTAACCTAACCTAACCTAACCTAACCTAACCTAACCTAACCTAACCTAACCTAACCTAACCTAACCTAACCTAACCTAACCTAACCTAACCTAACCTAACCTAACCTAACCTAACCTAACCTAACCTAACCTAACCTAACCTAACCTAACCTAACCTAACCTAACCTAACCTAACCTAACCTAACCTAACCTAACCTAACCTAACCTAACCTAACCTAACCTAACCTAACCTAACCTAACCTAACCTAACCTAACCTAACCTAACCTAACCTAACCTAACCTAACCTAACCTAACCTAACCTAACCTAACCTAACCTAACCTAACCTAACCTAACCTAACCTAACCTAACCTAACCTAACCTAACCTAACCTAACCTAACCTAACCTAACCTAACCTAACCTAACCTAACCTAACCTAACCTAACCTAACCTAACCTAACCTAACCTAACCTAACCTAACCTAACCTAACCTAACCTAACCTAACCTAACCTAACCTAACCTAACCTAACCTAACCTAACCTAACCTAACCTAACCTAACCTAACCTAACCTAACCTAACCTAACCTAACCTAACCTAACCTAACCTAACCTAACCTAACCTAACCTAACCTAACCTAACCTAACCTAACCTAACCTAACCTAACCTAACCTAACCTAACCTAACCTAACCTAACCTAACCTAACCTAACCTAACCTAACCTAACCTAACCTAACCTAACCTAACCTAACCTAACCTAACCTAACCTAACCTAACCTAACCTAACCTAACCTAACCTAACCTAACCTAACCTAACCTAACCTAACCTAACCTAACCTAACCTAACCTAACCTAACCTAACCTAACCTAACCTAACCTAACCTAACCTAACCTAACCTAACCTAACCTAACCTAACCTAACCTAACCTAACCTAACCTAACCTAACCTAACCTAACCTAACCTAACCTAACCTAACCTAACCTAACCTAACCTAACCTAACCTAACCTAACCTAACCTAACCTAACCTAACCTAACCTAACCTAACCTAACCTAACCTAACCTAACCTAACCTAACCTAACCTAACCTAACCTAACCTAACCTAACCTAACCTAACCTAACCTAACCTAACCTAACCTAACCTAACCTAACCTAACCTAACCTAACCTAACCTAACCTAACCTAACCTAACCTAACCTAACCTAACCTAACCTAACCTAACCTAACCTAACCTAACCTAACCTAACCTAACCTAACCTAACCTAACCTAACCTAACCTAACCTAACCTAACCTAACCTAACCTAACCTAACCTAACCTAACCTAACCTAACCTAACCTAACCTAACCTAACCTAACCTAACCTAACCTAACCTAACCTAACCTAACCTAACCTAACCTAACCTAACCTAACCTAACCTAACCTAACCTAACCTAACCTAACCTAACCTAACCTAACCTAACCTAACCTAACCTAACCTAACCTAACCTAACCTAACCTAACCTAACCTAACCTAACCTAACCTAACCTAACCTAACCTAACCTAACCTAACCTAACCTAACCTAACCTAACCTAACCTAACCTAACCTAACCTAACCTAACCTAACCTAACCTAACCTAACCTAACCTAACCTAACCTAACCTAACCTAACCTAACCTAACCTAACCTAACCTAACCTAACCTAACCTAACCTAACCTAACCTAACCTAACCTAACCTAACCTAACCTAACCTAACCTAACCTAACCTAACCTAACCTAACCTAACCTAACCTAACCTAACCTAACCTAACCTAACCTAACCTAACCTAACCTAACCTAACCTAACCTAACCTAACCTAACCTAACCTAACCTAACCTAACCTAACCTAACCTAACCTAACCTAACCTAACCTAACCTAACCTAACCTAACCTAACCTAACCTAACCTAACCTAACCTAACCTAACCTAACCTAACCTAACCTAACCTAACCTAACCTAACCTAACCTAACCTAACCTAACCTAACCTAACCTAACCTAACCTAACCTAACCTAACCTAACCTAACCTAACCTAACCTAACCTAACCTAACCTAACCTAACCTAACCTAACCTAACCTAACCTAACCTAACCTAACCTAACCTAACCTAACCTAACCTAACCTAACCTAACCTAACCTAACCTAACCTAACCTAACCTAACCTAACCTAACCTAACCTAACCTAACCTAACCTAACCTAACCTAACCTAACCTAACCTAACCTAACCTAACCTAACCTAACCTAACCTAACCTAACCTAACCTAACCTAACCTAACCTAACCTAACCTAACCTAACCTAACCTAACCTAACCTAACCTAACCTAACCTAACCTAACCTAACCTAACCTAACCTAACCTAACCTAACCTAACCTAACCTAACCTAACCTAACCTAACCTAACCTAACCTAACCTAACCTAACCTAACCTAACCTAACCTAACCTAACCTAACCTAACCTAACCTAACCTAACCTAACCTAACCTAACCTAACCTAACCTAACCTAACCTAACCTAACCTAACCTAACCTAACCTAACCTAACCTAACCTAACCTAACCTAACCTAACCTAACCTAACCTAACCTAACCTAACCTAACCTAACCTAACCTAACCTAACCTAACCTAACCTAACCTAACCTAACCTAACCTAACCTAACCTAACCTAACCTAACCTAACCTAACCTAACCTAACCTAACCTAACCTAACCTAACCTAACCTAACCTAACCTAACCTAACCTAACCTAACCTAACCTAACCTAACCTAACCTAACCTAACCTAACCTAACCTAACCTAACCTAACCTAACCTAACCTAACCTAACCTAACCTAACCTAACCTAACCTAACCTAACCTAACCTAACCTAACCTAACCTAACCTAACCTAACCTAACCTAACCTAACCTAACCTAACCTTTTTTTTTTTTTTTTTTTTTTGCGTGTGGAAATGCGCGACCGCATACCCTCACACCTCGGGGGAGGTGAGAGGGTTATGTGGGGCTGGGATCAACGCCCACCGGGACTCAAATGCGTCCCGGGGACTCCCCCGACCCACTAAAACCACACGGTGGCCCTCTGAGCGCTTGTGCAGCGGCCCCGGGAATCGCTTTCGCATACGCCGGGGTCGCTGCACGCTGAGCTTGCGCTCCAAACCTTGATAAAAGGACCGGGTTTTACCCCGGTCCTGGAAGGAAGAGAATGGGGCCACCCATTCTCTTCCCCCTCGTGAGAGCCCGCGTGCAGTGGATCTCCGAAGCCCCCGCTCCAAAGATCCTGCGAGCCCTCCGCCCCCCCCGTGTCACGGCTCCCTCCGCCCCCGGAGGGGGTTAGGATTCGGCCGTGACACGGGGGGGGCACCTCTCGGAAGACCCCCTCGAGAGAGGGAGTATCCCTAAGCGGAAGGGAGGGGCCCGTGAACCTCGTCCCGTGGGGCGAGGATCGTGTCCCCTCCGTTCCGCCTCTCTTTTGGTTTTCTTCCGGGGATCGGCCTCCCTCCGCCCCCAGAGGGGGTTGGGATTCGGCCACGGTCCCCGAGAGAACCTCCTCGCGAGGGGAAGAGCCGTCCCCCTAGAGGAACGACTCTCCCCCCCCTCCGAGGCGGGATCTGGGGAACACTGTTCTCCCGATCCCGCCTTCTTCGCACAACTCCTTCCCGCTATCCTCTCGCCGCGGCTGCGGCGAATCTCCTTCTCCGGACGCCAGCCCTCTTGCGACGCATCGGGTCGGCGTCCGGGTCTTCCTCTCTCTCCCTTTCCGCCACCTCCTTCCGCGTTAGGACGTCCTCGCAGAAGGAGGCGACGGCGCTCCACTTTTCTTTGCTCTCCAGCATGGCCTTGACCATGCTGGAGAGCTGCAAATCTCCCCCTATAGCATCGGTCAGGGCACGGCGCTGTTCCGCCCATGCTGGGCAGAATTCCACTGTGTGTTGCGCCGTGTCCCTGACCTCCGTACAATGGTGGCACTTCGTCGTTGGCTCCCTCCGCGCCTTATCGTGCAGGTACTCACCGAAGCACCCGTGCCCGGTGAGCACCTGCACAACCCTATAAGAGAGTCCGAAATCTCTCGACAGCCAATCCGATAGAACCGGCTGAATTGCTTGGACAGCGCGCAGACCGGCCCTCGGTCGGAGTAGTTCCTCCGACCATCGTTCCACTGCGCGCTGTCTTGCCCTTTGCCGGGCCACCTCTGCCGCTTTCGGTGTCAGGGCCAGGCCCCGCTGGCGAAGGTCCCTCCTCTGCTCGTACAGTTCCTTGTACACCTCCGCCAGCAGGGTCCAGGGTATCGACCCCGACACCACGCATGCCGCTTCCACGGGGACCGTGCGATAACCGCGGACGATTCTGATGGCCAGCCTTCGCTGCAGACCTAGCAGCAGTCTTTGACTGGGTACCATCAGGTCGCCCGCCCACACAGGTGCCCCGTAGAGCGCCATGGATCCGATCGCCCCCATGTAGAGGCGACGGATCTTCTCCCTCGGCCCCCCGATGTTGGGCAGCAAGCAACCAATACTGTTGACCGCTGCCCTTATCCGGGGGGCTAAGCGACAGAAGTGTTCCCGCCAGTTCCATCGGCTGTCGAGCGTGAGTCCCAAATATTTCAAATGGGACTTCACCTCCATTCGGACTCCCTCTACCTCTATATGGGACCGAGGTGGTCCCCTCCTTGGACCGTTGAAGTGAATAACTTCGGTCTTTTGGAGGGCCACCTTCAGTCCCAAAGCGCGGATCCGTCCAACGACGAGTGCCAGACCCACCGATGCAAGTCGGCGGGCCCCCTCCCAATTGTCGCCCCGGGCAAGCACCAGCGTGTCGTCAGCGTAACACATTAGGTGCATGCCCGGGAGAAGTGCGCCCCGCAACACCCAATCGTATCCGAGGTTCCACAGGAGTGGTCCTAAGACCGACCCCTGCGGAACCCCCCGACTCATCCTCCTGCGATGCGGCGTTTGGTACCGCCCCGTGTAGGATATCCACCTATCGCTGAAGTAGTCCCCGACCACATCCTGAATGTACCGAGGCACCAAGCAGTGGTATCAACGCAGAGTACTGCATTCCCAGGGCAGCGTGTTGAACGCGTTCGAGATATCTAAACTCGTCCCGATCAACACGCCGCCCCTTGCCGTTGCTTCATCCGAGAGGGCCTTGACGCGCATAATAGCGTCGATCGTCGATCTGCCCTCTCGGAATCCGTATTGGCATTCCGCCAGGTCGGGTCCTACCCGCGATAGGTGGTCCCTGAGGCGGGCAGCTACTATTCTTTCGAATAGCTTGCCCGCCTCATCCAACAAGCAAATGGGGCGGTACGCCGCAGGTGAGTCTGCGGGTCGCCCCTCTTTCTTCAGGAGGACCAATTTGGCCTCCTTCCAGATGTCGGGAAACCGTCCCGCCCTGAGGCAGCTGTCAAATAGCTGCCTCATACGGCCCCCGAGGACGCTTAGGGCCATGGCCCAGGCCTTGCCCGGTATTCCGTCCGGCCCCGGAGCTGTATTCTTAGCCCGGAGCCGCTTAACCGCTTGGACGAGCTCCTTCCCGGTGACCCTTAGGTCCTCCGTCCATTGATTTCGGACTAGTGGACCCAAGGGTCTGTCCCCACCCTCTTCCTCCACGTCCGGAGGGAAGAGAGTGGTGACCACCTCCTCTAACACATCGGGTTGGAGACCCTCTGTGATCGGGGGTCCACCGGACTGCAATTTCTTTCTTACAATCCGGTATGGACGCCCCCACGGATCCTTATTGAGGGTCTCCAGGAGCTCGTCCCAGGCCCGGGCCTTGGCCTCCTTAATGGCTCGTTGGAGGGACTTCTTCGCCTCTTTATATACCTCCAACAGCTCGGCCGCCTCGTCAACCGTGTGACGCCTGCGTCGGCAGTGGGTGTACCGGTGTCTCGAACGGATGCACGTTGCGCGTAACCGTGATATCTCCTCAGACCACCAGTACACCCCCCTCTTCTTATGATTGGCCTGGCTCCTCGGCATGGCGGAATCGCAAATCTCCACCATTGCCGATCGGAACCAGGCCGCCTCCTCGTTTGCGTCGCAGGCGTCAGGCGCGGGAAGTTCTTCCCACGCCTTGGCTGTGGCGGCCGCCATTAAGGCGTCCTCGTCAAGGCGCTTAAGCGCCCATCGGGGTGGCAGGGGTGCACCGCGTCTTTCCTCCCGGGGGCGTGGCCGGCGTCCTAAGGAAGGGTCAGAGACCTCCATCCTTATATTTCTATGATCCGATAGGGTCTCCGACCCCACCACCACCCGCCAGCCACTTACCATACGTGCGGCTCGAGGGGATCCCCATGTAACATCTACGATGGATCCCCCGTTGTTCCGCACGCAGGTAAACTCTGACCCTCTGTTGATGACCAGAAGGTCGAGTTGTGCCCCCCACTCTTCCAGGATCTCACCCCTTGCATTGGTCACGGGGGAACCCCACGCGTCAGATTTGGCGTTTAGGTCCCCCATGACCAAGACTCGGCCCGGGAGGTGGCGGTTTATTTCATCCGCCAACCTACCCAGGTACTCCTCGAACTGGGTGAGATCCCTATTGGGAGAGTAGTACACCCCCACCACGACGGTTTCCCCCCATCTTCCGGACACAAAGCCCTCCCCTTTCCCCATCAAGGATAGTGGTAGGGCTTCCCTCTCCCCCTTGCCAACAATGGCAACAGAGCCCAGGATGTCCCCCAGCCAATTTCCCTGCTGTGGGACCTGGTACGGCTCCGCCACTACCGCTAAGTCGATGCTCCACTCCGCCAGGTGCTGTATGAGCAGGTCTTGCGCCCTGGCCGAGTGGTTAATATTAACCTGGAGGAGATGAGCATTGTCACGAGGCATAATTACACCTTGCTCACCCCCTCCAGGCCAGTCTCCTTAGCAGCTCTCACTTGAGCTGGCTTCTCGGGTTCTTGTTTCCCCTTGACACCCCCTTCTACTTTTGTTTTCGGCTCCTGCTCCTGCCTGCTTCTGTTCCCTCCCCTTTTTGTGATTTTCGCATACTCACAGGCCCTCCCCCCGTACCTGTGGTCGGCCTTGCGCCCGTGATCTTTACAATACGGGCAGCAAGGCCGCTCTGTGCATCCACCCGCCTTGTGCCCGGCTTTACCGCAGCGGTAACAAAGACCGCTGCGGTCTGTTTCTGCCTTGCATGTAGCGCGGGTATGACCCGCGCCCATGCACCTGAAGCACTGTAGAGGGCGGGCCTCCAGTGCTTCAACTTTCACTGTGGTCCAACCGACCATCAGTGGGCCAGCTTTCGTTATCTTGCTGGCCGCTGAAGACGGGATTTGAACCCAGCAAGAATTCAGGCCGTCCCGGGGGGACCTGGATATTTTGCCGATCCTGATATCCCCCTCGAGACAGCCTCCTGCCCCAGCCAATGAAGCCAAAACGTCTCCTGCTGTCGCGGAGTCATCCAGGCCGGAGATACGTATCTCCGACCTCTTTATAGGGACGGAGACCTTGATTCCCTTGGGTTCAAGGGATTTCTTCAAGGCCTCCGCCAACAATTTAGCCTTTTCGGCATTCCCCTCCCCGGCCACTTCGTACAGTATGCCCCCGGTGGCGGCCCTCTTTGGTCTCAGCGATGCGATGCCGAAATCCTGCAGACGAATCTCTTTCTGTATTCCGGCCATCGCCTCGCCCAAAGACCGTTGGGTCGCCACTCCGTCGGCGTCCGTGGTCTCCATCTCGTTTCCCCCATGAGATGGCATACTAATCATTATTGCCGCTCTCCTGGGGGGACGGATGTTGACCTTCGGAGGGCTGTTTTCTTTTCCAGCCGCTCCACTGGTTTTCTTTGCCGCTGTACCACTTTTCACTGCTGCTGCTCCTCTTTTCACTGCCGTTAATATCGGTGGAGCTTTTGCTTCCTTCCTGATGGGCTGAGGATTTACAGTGTTCCCCTTCTTCTTCTTCTTGCTCCCCTTCTTCCTCGCCTCCGCCACCATCCACTCCTGCTCCTCTTTCCTATTATGAGGAGCAGAGAGTATTTTGACGTCAGTGCAGACCTCTTGGATTGAAGTAATCCTCGGTTTCTGCACTGCCGTCACACCAACTTTTGGCCCGCTCTTTGTTGGAGCGGAGTTCTTTGGGGGTTGCGGAGGTTGACAAGTCTTGCTCCTCAGCACCCTCTTCTCCTTGGGCTCGTCCCCGGATTTTGCAGCCGCTGCTGCAGCATATGTTTTTGGAGCCTTCGCCCCTGCCGGTACTGTCTTATTGGCAGAAGCTCCCACCGGAGGTCGAAAGCTCCTTTCCGGTGGGAGCCTCTCCTCGACCGCCGCGAATCTCGCATTCATCATCTCGCCTACTTGCTTGATGATGGAGGCCTCCATATTGCCTAATGCGCTCTCCTGTTGACAAGATCCAGGTGCAACGCCCATGTCATCGTGCTTCCCCTTCCGTTTGAGGTTGACGGGAGCCGTGTCCTCCTTGGTGGCCGAAGTGTCTCCCCCTTTTCCAGAGGTAACAAACTCCTCCCTCAGGTTTCGGATTTCCACCCGAAATCCCTGTACCGTCCGCTTCATGGAGGCTATTTCGGCCTTAAGTTGGCGGTTTTCCTCCCTTAACTTCATGTTCTCCTCGTTTGCCGTGCGACGACACAGCTCCTTTGTGGCCGATGTGACCACCTCTGCCGCTTCCTTCAGGACTTTGCGGGAGGTCCCTTTGTAACCTTTGGTAAAGGAGGAAATCTTCCTGATCGCCTGGACCACCTTGTTCACCTCCGCTATAATTTCCGAGGCGGGGAGATCAGGGATTTCCCGTTTTTCCACCTCCGCCTCTTCACCGTCCTCGATGATCTCTCCTTTGAGGGCTCTCATCGAACGAGTCTTGGCTGCTTCGGTCCACTCCTCCTCGAGTTCCCTCTCAGCTTGGAGGTATTCCTCCTCGCGTTCCCGGCGTGCCAGTTCCTCCTTTGCTTTAGAGCGACCTACATATAGGCCGCACCCTTCCTTGGGAGGCCTTCCCGGTTTTCTCTTGAGAGCATCTACCGGGCCTTTGGCCATCTCCACGGCATCCTCCACGTCCTCTACTTCCACCTCCTCTGTCTCTGTGGAGGAATACTGAGCGGGTGATTTAATTCTCCTTCTCTTCTTTCCCTTGCGGCCCTTGATTCTTCCCTTCGCTCCACCGACCCGGATAACTTCTTCCATCTGGAAGTCCGCGTCGGGGGGAAGTGGAGTCGATGCAGCAGCATCCTTCAATTCCGCGCTCAGCCTCATCACCTCCTTGGTTCCAACCCTGGAGCGTATTTCCTCGACTTTACCCGAGGATTTCATGCTCGCGGGAGGCGGGCGTCTCTCCTCCTTTCCGAAAGTCGGTGTATCCCGACCCGAGGCATGGCTACTCTCGGTATCCATCTTCTCGGTGTCGTGTCCCGACTCATCCCTTCTACTGTTAGGGATTTGTGCCTCCCTTTTTGTACTCGTATTGATATTGTTATTAAAACTCTTCATTGTAGTTAATCCCATTACCCCCAGCGGCTCGGTGGACCGGCGTATCTCCTACCGCCCGCCGAAGTGCCCGAAACATGACCGGCACACTCCGACGGCCGGGCCCGGTGGACTCACCGGGAGCCCACCTATGCCGAAACCAGAGGGGATAAAGACCCCCCCTGGCCCGGCTCCAGCCCCTTACTCCCCCGTGTGAAGCTGTGACACCGCACACGGGTTTTTCGGGGGTCCCGCGCCTCCGACAGCGCGGGTACCGCTGGGGGTGGCGCCACCCAGGGGGCCCCACGGACGGTTGGGGTGAGGACGCCGCTCCCCGTCCACACCTTGCCCGCCGTGGCGACCAGCACGTCCCCCCGCCGGGAATCACGTCCAGCGGAAGGGACTACGCCTCTCCTGACCGGCCGGTTCGGAAGGGGAAACGGTCCCGACCGGCCAGGAGTACCTGCTCTCGCCGCCGAGCCCTGCCTCGGAATAAGTCCGAGCGGCCTCGACGGCAGGTCCGCGTGGCACCCTCCGGGCTATGCCCCTTGGGTAATCCCTCCGGGCAAAGCCCCTCGGGTAACCACGCGTGACCTCCACACCGCGCCCGACCCGAGCTCGGAATACGTCCGAGTGGCCCGGGCGCGGCAACCCCCCAGGGACGCTGGGACGGAGACCCAGGCTACCCAGCCTGGGGACTCCCAACCAGCACCCTGGGGTACTTCTTGTCGCCGGGCCCCGCCTCGGAATACGTCCGAGCGGCCCCGGCGACTGACCGCTGTGATCCCCTCCGGGCGATGCCCCTCGGGTAAAACCCTCCGGGCAAGGCCCCTCGGGTGATCACAATTGGTCCCCTCCCCCGCGGCCCCAGCCGCAAAGACCCCAACCCCGAGACCCCGGGGGAATACCCCCGGGAGAAAAAACCCCCGAAAAAATACCCCCCCAGAGCACGGAGGAGGAAGTCCCAGCGGCGCAAACCGCAACAGTATGGAGGGAGGACAGCGCCAAAGGCGCCGTGCAATGTCCATCCCCTAACGGTGCCATACCACCGGGCGTTTGTATTCAAGGTCGCCATCCTCTACCACATACGAGCCGAAGCTCTATAGGGGAAGTGGGCCCCCTCCTCCCACAGGGAGGGCTCCCCAAGACTGGGGAAACTCCCCAGACTCGGGGAGTTGATGTACCCGACGTTACTCGGGTACGGGATGCTGTTAGCACCCCTTGCAAGACTATCCTCTTGCAAGGGGTGAGCTCTCTCGCCACGGCAAGGCCGCATCCCACGAGAGAGAACCTAACCTAACCTAACCTAACCTAACCTAACCTAACCTAACCTAACCTAACCTAACCTAACCTAACCTAACCTAACCTAACCTAACCTAACCTTTTTTTTTTTTTTTTTTTTTTTTGCGTGTGGAAATGCGCGACCGCATACCCTCACACCTCGGGGGAGGTGAGAGGGTTATGTGGGGCTGGGATCAACGCCCACCGGGACTCAAATGCGTCCCGGGGACTCCCCCGACCCACTAAAACCACACGGTGGCCCTCTGAGCGCTTGTGCAGCGGCCCCGGGAATCGCTTTCGCATACGCCGGGGTCGCTGCACGCTGAGCTTGCGCTCCAAACCTTGATAAAAGGACCGGGTTTTACCCCGGTCCTGGAAGGAAGAGAATGGGGCCACCCATTCTCTTCCCCCTCGTGAGAGCCCGCGTGCAGTGGATCTCCGAAGCCCCCGCTCCAAAGATCCTGCGAGCCCTCCGCCCCCCCCGTGTCACGGCTCCCTCCGCCCCCGGAGGGGGTTAGGATTCGGCCGTGACACGGGGGGGGCACCTCTCGGAAGACCCCCTCGAGAGAGGGAGTATCCCTAAGCGGAAGGGAGGGGCCCGTGAACCTCGTCCCGTGGGGCGAGGATCGTGTCCCCTCCGTTCCGCCTCTCTTTTGGTTTTCTTCCGGGGATCGGCCTCCCTCCGCCCCCAGAGGGGGTTGGGATTCGGCCACGGTCCCCGAGAGAACCTCCTCGCGAGGGGAAGAGCCGTCCCCCTAGAGGAACGACTCTCCCCCCCCCTCCGAGGCGGGATCTGGGGAACACTGTTCTCCCGATCCCGCCTTCTTCGCACAACTCCTTCCCGCTATCCTCTCGCCGCGGCTGCGGCGAATCTCCTTCTCCGGACGCCAGCCCTCTTGCGACGCATCGGGTCGGCGTCCGGGTCTTCCTCTCTCTCCCTTTCCGCCACCTCCTTCCGCGTTAGGACGTCCTCGCAGAAGGAGGCGACGGCGCTCCACTTTTCTTTGCTCTCCAGCATGGCCTTGACCATGCTGGAGAGCTGCAAATCTCCCCCTATAGCATCGGTCAGGGCACGGCGCTGTTCCGCCCATGCTGGGCAGAATTCCACTGTGTGTTGCGCCGTGTCCCTGACCTCCGTACAATGGTGGCACTTCGTCGTTGGCTCCCTCCGCGCCTTATCGTGCAGGTACTCACCGAAGCACCCGTGCCCGGTGAGCACCTGCACAACCCTATAAGAGAGTCCGAAATCTCTCGACAGCCAATCCGATAGAACCGGCTGAATTGCTTGGACAGCGCGCAGACCGGCCCTCGGTCGGAGTAGTTCCTCCGACCATCGTTCCACTGCGCGCTGTCTTGCCCTTTGCCGGGCCACCTCTGCCGCTTTCGGTGTCAGGGCCAGGCCCCGCTGGCGAAGGTCCCTCCTCTGCTCGTACAGTTCCTTGTACACCTCCGCCAGCAGGGTCCAGGGTATCGACCCCGACACCACGCATGCCGCTTCCACGGGGACCGTGCGATAACCGCGGACGATTCTGATGGCCAGCCTTCGCTGCAGACCTAGCAGCAGTCTTTGACTGGGTACCATCAGGTCGCCCGCCCACACAGGTGCCCCGTAGAGCGCCATGGATCCGATCGCCCCCATGTAGAGGCGACGGATCTTCTCCCTCGGCCCCCCGATGTTGGGCAGCAAGCAACCAATACTGTTGACCGCTGCCCTTATCCGGGGGGCTAAGCGACAGAAGTGTTCCCGCCAGTTCCATCGGCTGTCGAGCGTGAGTCCCAAATATTTCAAATGGGACTTCACCTCCATTCGGACTCCCTCTACCTCTATATGGGACCGAGGTGGTCCCCTCCTTGGACCGTTGAAGTGAATAACTTCGGTCTTTTGGAGGGCCACCTTCAGTCCCAAAGCGCGGATCCGTCCAACGACGAGTGCCAGACCCACCGATGCAAGTCGGCGGGCCCCCTCCCAATTGTCGCCCCGGGCAAGCACCAGCGTGTCGTCAGCGTAACACATTAGGTGCATGCCCGGGAGAAGTGCGCCCCGCAACACCCAATCGTATCCGAGGTTCCACAGGAGTGGTCCTAAGACCGACCCCTGCGGAACCCCCCGACTCATCCTCCTGCGATGCGGCGTTTGGTACCGCCCCGTGTAGGATATCCACCTATCGCTGAAGTAGTCCCCGACCACATCCTGAATGTACCGAGGCACCCGGTGGTACCGGAGTGCCTCGCGGATGCATTCCCAGGGCAGCGTGTTGAACGCGTTCGAGATATCTAAACTCGTCCCGATCAACACGCCGCCCCTTGCCGTTGCTTCATCCGAGAGGGCCTTGACGCGCATAATAGCGTCGATCGTCGATCTGCCCTCTCGGAATCCGTATTGGCATTCCGCCAGGTCGGGTCCTACCCGCGATAGGTGGTCCCTGAGGCGGGCAGCTACTATTCTTTCGAATAGCTTGCCCGCCTCATCCAACAAGCAAATGGGGCGGTACGCCGCAGGTGAGTCTGCGGGTCGCCCCTCTTTCTTCAGGAGGACCAATTTGGCCTCCTTCCAGATGTCGGGAAACCGTCCCGCCCTGAGGCAGCTGTCAAATAGCTGCCTCATACGGCCCCCGAGGACGCTTAGGGCCATGGCCCAGGCCTTGCCCGGTATTCCGTCCGGCCCCGGAGCTGTATTCTTAGCCCGGAGCCGCTTAACCGCTTGGACGAGCTCCTTCCCGGTGACCCTTAGGTCCTCCGTCCATTGATTTCGGACTAGTGGACCCAAGGGTCTGTCCCCACCCTCTTCCTCCACGTCCGGAGGGAAGAGAGTGGTGACCACCTCCTCTAACACATCGGGTTGGAGACCCTCTGTGATCGGGGGTCCACCGGACTGCAATTTCTTTCTTACAATCCGGTATGGACGCCCCCACGGATCCTTATTGAGGGTCTCCAGGAGCTCGTCCCAGGCCCGGGCCTTGGCCTCCTTAATGGCTCGTTGGAGGGACTTCTTCGCCTCTTTATATACCTCCAACAGCTCGGCCGCCTCGTCAACCGTGTGACGCCTGCGTCGGCAGTGGGTGTACCGGTGTCTCGAACGGATGCACGTTGCGCGTAACCGTGATATCTCCTCAGACCACCAGTACACCCCCCTCTTCTTATGATTGGCCTGGCTCCTCGGCATGGCGGAATCGCAAATCTCCACCATTGCCGATCGGAACCAGGCCGCCTCCTCGTTTGCGTCGCAGGCGTCAGGCGCGGGAAGTTCTTCCCACGCCTTGGCTGTGGCGGCCGCCATTAAGGCGTCCTCGTCAAGGCGCTTAAGCGCCCATCGGGGTGGCAGGGGTGCACCGCGTCTTTCCTCCCGGGGGCGTGGCCGGCGTCCTAAGGAAGGGTCAGAGACCTCCATCCTTATATTTCTATGATCCGATAGGGTCTCCGACCCCACCACCACCCGCCAGCCACTTACCATACGTGCGGCTCGAGGGGATCCCCATGTAACATCTACGATGGATCCCCCGTTGTTCCGCACGCAGGTAAACTCTGACCCTCTGTTGATGACCAGAAGGTCGAGTTGTGCCCCCCACTCTTCCAGGATCTCACCCCTTGCATTGGTCACGGGGGAACCCCACGCGTCAGATTTGGCGTTTAGGTCCCCCATGACCAAGACTCGGCCCGGGAGGTGGCGGTTTATTTCATCCGCCAACCTACCCAGGTACTCCTCGAACTGGGTGAGATCCCTATTGGGAGAGTAGTACACCCCCACCACGACGGTTTCCCCCCATCTTCCGGACACAAAGCCCTCCCCTTTCCCCATCAAGGATAGTGGTAGGGCTTCCCTCTCCCCCTTGCCAACAATGGCAACAGAGCCCAGGATGTCCCCCAGCCAATTTCCCTGCTGTGGGACCTGGTACGGCTCCGCCACTACCGCTAAGTCGATGCTCCACTCCGCCAGGTGCTGTATGAGCAGGTCTTGCGCCCTGGCCGAGTGGTTAATATTAACCTGGAGGAGATGAGCATTGTCACGAGGCATAATTACACCTTGCTCACCCCCTCCAGGCCAGTCTCCTTAGCAGCTCTCACTTGAGCTGGCTTCTCGGGTTCTTGTTTCCCCTTGACACCCCCTTCTACTTTTGTTTTCGGCTCCTGCTCCTGCCTGCTTCTGTTCCCTCCCCTTTTTGTGATTTTCGCATACTCACAGGCCCTCCCCCCGTACCTGTGGTCGGCCTTGCGCCCGTGATCTTTACAATACGGGCAGCAAGGCCGCTCTGTGCATCCACCCGCCTTGTGCCCGGCTTTACCGCAGCGGTAACAAAGACCGCTGCGGTCTGTTTCTGCCTTGCATGTAGCGCGGGTATGACCCGCGCCCATGCACCTGAAGCACTGTAGAGGGCGGGCCTCCAGTGCTTCAACTTTCACTGTGGTCCAACCGACCATCAGTGGGCCAGCTTTCGTTATCTTGCTGGCCGCTGAAGACGGGATTTGAACCCAGCAAGAATTCAGGCCGTCCCGGGGGGACCTGGATATTTTGCCGATCCTGATATCCCCCTCGAGACAGCCTCCTGCCCCAGCCAATGAAGCCAAAACGTCTCCTGCTGTCGCGGAGTCATCCAGGCCGGAGATACGTATCTCCGACCTCTTTATAGGGACGGAGACCTTGATTCCCTTGGGTTCAAGGGATTTCTTCAAGGCCTCCGCCAACAATTTAGCCTTTTCGGCATTCCCCTCCCCGGCCACTTCGTACAGTATGCCCCCGGTGGCGGCCCTCTTTGGTCTCAGCGATGCGATGCCGAAATCCTGCAGACGAATCTCTTTCTGTATTCCGGCCATCGCCTCGCCCAAAGACCGTTGGGTCGCCACTCCGTCGGCGTCCGTGGTCTCCATCTCGTTTCCCCCATGAGATGGCATACTAATCATTATTGCCGCTCTCCTGGGGGGACGGATGTTGACCTTCGGAGGGCTGTTTTCTTTTCCAGCCGCTCCACTGGTTTTCTTTGCCGCTGTACCACTTTTCACTGCTGCTGCTCCTCTTTTCACTGCCGTTAATATCGGTGGAGCTTTTGCTTCCTTCCTGATGGGCTGAGGATTTACAGTGTTCCCCTTCTTCTTCTTCTTGCTCCCCTTCTTCCTCGCCTCCGCCACCATCCACTCCTGCTCCTCTTTCCTATTATGAGGAGCAGAGAGTATTTTGACGTCAGTGCAGACCTCTTGGATTGAAGTAATCCTCGGTTTCTGCACTGCCGTCACACCAACTTTTGGCCCGCTCTTTGTTGGAGCGGAGTTCTTTGGGGGTTGCGGAGGTTGACAAGTCTTGCTCCTCAGCACCCTCTTCTCCTTGGGCTCGTCCCCGGATTTTGCAGCCGCTGCTGCAGCATATGTTTTTGGAGCCTTCGCCCCTGCCGGTACTGTCTTATTGGCAGAAGCTCCCACCGGAGGTCGAAAGCTCCTTTCCGGTGGGAGCCTCTCCTCGACCGCCGCGAATCTCGCATTCATCATCTCGCCTACTTGCTTGATGATGGAGGCCTCCATATTGCCTAATGCGCTCTCCTGTTGACAAGATCCAGGTGCAACGCCCATGTCATCGTGCTTCCCCTTCCGTTTGAGGTTGACGGGAGCCGTGTCCTCCTTGGTGGCCGAAGTGTCTCCCCCTTTTCCAGAGGTAACAAACTCCTCCCTCAGGTTTCGGATTTCCACCCGAAATCCCTGTACCGTCCGCTTCATGGAGGCTATTTCGGCCTTAAGTTGGCGGTTTTCCTCCCTTAACTTCATGTTCTCCTCGTTTGCCGTGCGACGACACAGCTCCTTTGTGGCCGATGTGACCACCTCTGCCGCTTCCTTCAGGACTTTGCGGGAGGTCCCTTTGTAACCTTTGGTAAAGGAGGAAATCTTCCTGATCGCCTGGACCACCTTGTTCACCTCCGCTATAATTTCCGAGGCGGGGAGATCAGGGATTTCCCGTTTTTCCACCTCCGCCTCTTCACCGTCCTCGATGATCTCTCCTTTGAGGGCTCTCATCGAACGAGTCTTGGCTGCTTCGGTCCACTCCTCCTCGAGTTCCCT
Organism: Prenolepis imparis; assembly: GCF_030444845.1. NCBI lineage: Eukaryota > Metazoa > Arthropoda > Insecta > Hymenoptera > Formicidae > Prenolepis > Prenolepis imparis. The sequence goes on along the minus strand of NW_028141179.1, from coordinate 686,500 downwards.
CTCAGCTTGGAGGTATTCCTCCTCGCGTTCCCGGCGTGCCAGTTCCTCCTTTGCTTTAGAGCGACCTACATATAGGCCGCACCCTTCCTTGGGAGGCCTTCCCGGTTTTCTCTTGAGAGCATCTACCGGGCCTTTGGCCATCTCCACGGCATCCTCCACGTCCTCTACTTCCACCTCCTCTGTCTCTGTGGAGGAATACTGAGCGGGTGATTTAATTCTCCTTCTCTTCTTTCCCTTGCGGCCCTTGATTCTTCCCTTCGCTCCACCGACCCGGATAACTTCTTCCATCTGGAAGTCCGCGTCGGGGGGAAGTGGAGTCGATGCAGCAGCATCCTTCAATTCCGCGCTCAGCCTCATCACCTCCTTGGTTCCAACCCTGGAGCGTATTTCCTCGACTTTACCCGAGGATTTCATGCTCGCGGGAGGCGGGCGTCTCTCCTCCTTTCCGAAAGTCGGTGTATCCCGACCCGAGGCATGGCTACTCTCGGTATCCATCTTCTCGGTGTCGTGTCCCGACTCATCCCTTCTACTGTTAGGGATTTGTGCCTCCCTTTTTGTACTCGTATTGATATTGTTATTAAAACTCTTCATTGTAGTTAATCCCATTACCCCCAGCGGCTCGGTGGACCGGCGTATCTCCTACCGCCCGCCGAAGTGCCCGAAACATGACCGGCACACTCCGACGGCCGGGCCCGGTGGACTCACCGGGAGCCCACCTATGCCGAAACCAGAGGGGATAAAGACCCCCCCTGGCCCGGCTCCAGCCCCTTACTCCCCCGTGTGAAGCTGTGACACCGCACACGGGTTTTTCGGGGGTCCCGCGCCTCCGACAGCGCGGGTACCGCTGGGGGTGGCGCCACCCAGGGGGCCCCACGGACGGTTGGGGTGAGGACGCCGCTCCCCGTCCACACCTTGCCCGCCGTGGCGACCAGCACGTCCCCCCGCCGGGAATCACGTCCAGCGGAAGGGACTACGCCTCTCCTGACCGGCCGGTTCGGAAGGGGAAACGGTCCCGACCGGCCAGGAGTACCTGCTCTCGCCGCCGAGCCCTGCCTCGGAATAAGTCCGAGCGGCCTCGACGGCAGGTCCGCGTGGCACCCTCCGGGCTATGCCCCTTGGGTAATCCCTCCGGGCAAAGCCCCTCGGGTAACCACGCGTGACCTCCACACCGCGCCCGACCCGAGCTCGGAATACGTCCGAGTGGCCCGGGCGCGGCAACCCCCCAGGGACGCTGGGACGGAGACCCAGGCTACCCAGCCTGGGGACTCCCAACCAGCACCCTGGGGTACTTCTTGTCGCCGGGCCCCGCCTCGGAATACGTCCGAGCGGCCCCGGCGACTGACCGCTGTGATCCCCTCCGGGCGATGCCCCTCGGGTAAAACCCTCCGGGCAAGGCCCCTCGGGTGATCACAATTGGTCCCCTCCCCCGCGGCCCCAGCCGCAAAGACCCCAACCCCGAGACCCCGGGGGAATACCCCCGGGAGAAAAAACCCCCGAAAAAATACCCCCCCAGAGCACGGAGGAGGAAGTCCCAGCGGCGCAAACCGCAACAGTATGGAGGGAGGACAGCGCCAAAGGCGCCGTGCAATGTCCATCCCCTAACGGTGCCATACCACCGGGCGTTTGTATTCAAGGTCGCCATCCTCTACCACATACGAGCCGAAGCTCTATAGGGGAAGTGGGCCCCCTCCTCCCACAGGGAGGGCTCCCCAAGACTGGGGAAACTCCCCAGACTCGGGGAGTTGATGTACCCGACGTTACTCGGGTACGGGATGCTGTTAGCACCCCTTGCAAGACTATCCTCTTGCAAGGGGTGAGCTCTCTCGCCACGGCAAGGCCGCATCCCACGAGAGAGTGCCACCCAGGAGGGTGCGATAGATTTCGGGTCCCCGCAGAGACCGTCCACCCCAAAATGTCCCTCTGCCCGGACATACCTCTCGTTTGGGGGAGGAGCCTGTACACCTGCTAGACAGACATCCCCCCCCGATCGCGTGTCACTCGCCGAATGTTTATAGTGGACCGAGTGATCCCCACTAGACAGACGTCTGTATTGGCAGGGAGTCGCCTCTCCTGCGAAACCCCTCTTGGCACCTAGCCTCTGACAGAAGAGGGGAGGTGGGCCGCTCCAAGTGTCATATGGGGTGAGGGGGCTCACCAGGGACCCACCCCGACACAAGGAACAACCGAAATCGCAGGAGCACGTGCCCGTCCACCGGTCAGACCATGCCATTTAACCAGGATGTTTCCATTTCGAATACATCCCAGCACCGGCCGCCTTCGCGTTTTTATACGAGGGGAAAGGCGGACCCCTGTTTGTATGATGCATTGCCCTCTGAGTAAAGACCCAGAGAACCATCATCATCTCTACCCGTGTCCCCGCCTCCGAGTTTTTATACGAGGGGGAGGCGGACCCCTGTTGCTGGCGATGTCAGGCTTCGGGATCCCCCTTCACTTGACATCACCGCGCCCCGGTGGGCATCCGTGTCTCGACATAAGTGACTCGATGTAAGTGTGCTTCCGTATTTCCGGAGGGTGAAGCACAACCCTCATCACCCACTCTACTTGGGTCTCTTTCGAGCCCCATGCGGAGCGGGTAACGCGTGCAGACCTCAGGCGATCCGCGAATCCCAGCCAACAGATCACCCCGGCACGGCCAAAGCCCACCGGTACATCACCGTCAGCCAGGACGCGCAGTGAGGCCGCTCCTGCCCGAGCATCTCCGACCCCGGAGGCGCAACCTACTAGCGGAGAGGATGGCTGTTCCCAGTAGGCTCGTCGAGGCGTGCCTCGCCTCCCACCAAGCCGCCACCTCTCCGTGAGCACCCCGCAAGCAAGGCACCCGAGCCGGTTCTCCCTCAGATTCGGAAACAAGCCAAGCTATATTTCCTTCCTCCTCAGGTCGGCCATCCCGAGGAACAAGCTTCCTCGAGATTGCGCCTAATGCGCCGCGATGACACCTTTGCGATCACCCGACATCCCCTGCCACGGCTTAAGGATAATTACCCCCAGCCTATCGACCGGGCATTCGCCCAGTTTTCGGCTGTGACCGCAGCATTCGAAGGGATATCAAGCGATCACGCCAGTGTCCAGAGACACATAGCGATATATGCGCTCTGCCCGAAGCCAGTGACCCGTTAGCCGCCGAGGGGGTACCTCGACGTTTCCAACTCTCACCACGTGGAGGAGGGTTTGGCACATGGACCGTCGTCCTTTGAGAGTCAACCTAACCTAACCTAACCTAACCTAACCTAACCTAACCTAACCTAACCTAACCTAACCTAACCTAACCTAACCTAACCTAACCTAACCTAACCTAACCTTTTTTTTTTTTTTTTTTTTTACGTGTGGAAATGCGCGACCGCATACCCTCGCACCTCGGGGGAGGTGAGAGGGTTATGTGGGGCTGGGATCAACGCCCACCGGGACTCAAATGCGTCCCGGGGACTCCCCCGACCCACTAAAACCACACGGTGGCCCTCTGAGCGCTTGTGCAGCGACCCCGGGAATCGCTTTCGCATACGCCGGGGTCGCTGCACGCTGAGCTTGCGCTCCAAACCTTGATAAAAAGGACCGGGTTTTACCCCGGTCCTGGAAGGAAGAGAATGGGGCCACCCATTCTCTTCCCCCTCGTGAGAGCCCGCGTGCAGTGGATCTCCGAAGCCCCCGCTCCAAAGATCCTGCGAGCCCTCCGCCCCCCCGTGTCACGGCTCCCTCCGCCCCCGGAGGGGGTTAGGATTCGGCCGTGACACGGGGGGGGCACCTCTCGGAAGACCCCCTCGAGAGAGGGAGTATCCCTAAGCGGGAGGGAGGGGCCCGTGAACCTCGTCCCGTGGGGCGAGGATCGTGTCCCCTCCGTTCCGCCTCTCTTTTGGTTTTCTTCCGGGGATCGGGCTCCCTCCGCCCCCAGAGGGGGTTGGGATTCGGCCACGGTCCCCGAGAGAACCTCCTCGCGAGGGGAAGAGCCGTCCCCCTAGAGGAACGACTCTCCCCCCCCTCCGAGGCGGGATCTGGGGAACACTGTTCTCCCGATCCCGCCCTCTTCGCACAACTCCTTCCCGCTATCCTCTCGCCGCGGCTGCGGCGAATCTCCTTCTCCGGACGCCAGCCCTCTTGCGACGCATCGGGTCGGCGTCCGGGTCTTCCTCTCTCTCCCTTTCCGCCACCTCCTTCCGCGTTAGGACGTCCTCGCAGAAGGAGGCGACGGCGCTCCACTTTTCTTTGCTCTCCAGCATGGCCTTGACCATGCTGGAGAGCTGCAAATCTCCCCCTATTGCATCGGTCAGGGCACGGCGCTGTTCCGCCCATGCTGGGCAGAATTCCACTGTGTGTTGCGCCGTGTCCCTGACCTCCGTACAGTGGTGGCACTTCGTCGTTGGCTCCCTCCGCGCCTTATCGTGCAGGTACTCACCGAAGCACCCGTGCCCGGTGAGCACCTGCACAACCCTATAAGAGAGTCCGAAATCTCTCGACAGCCAATCCGATAGAACCGGCTGAATTGCTTGGACAGCGCGCAGACCGGCCCTCGGTCGGAGTAGTTCCTCCGACCATCGTTCCACTGCGCGCTGTCTTGCCCTTTGCCGGGCCACTTCTGCCGCTTTCGGTGTCAGGGCCAGGCCCCGCTGGCGAAGGTCCCTCCTCTGCTCGTACAGTTCCTTGTACACCTCCGCCAGCAGGGTCCAGGGTATCGACCCCGACACCACGCATGCCGCTTCCACGGGGATCGTGCGATAACCGCGGACGATTCTGATGGCCAGCCTTCGCTGCAGACCTAGCAGCAGTCTTTGACTGGGTACCATCAGGTCGCCCGCCCACACAGGTGCCCCGTAGAGCGCCATGGATCCGATCGCCCCCATGTAGAGGCGACGGATCTTCTCCCTCGGCCCCCCGATGTTGGGCAGCAAGCAACCAATACTGTTGACCGCTGCCCTTATCCGGGGGGCTAAGCGACAGAAGTGTTCCCGCCAGTTCCATCGGCTGTCGAGCGTGAGTCCCAAATATTTCAAATGGGACTTCACCTCCATTCGGACTCCCTCTACCTCTATATGGGACCGAGGTGGTCCCCTCCTTGGACCGTTGAAGTGAATAACTTCGGTCTTTTGGAGGGCCACCTTCAGTCCCAAAGCGCGGATCCGTCCAACGACGAGTGCCAGACCCACCGATGCAAGTCGGCGGGCCCCCTCCCAATTGTCGCCCCGGGCAAGCACCAGCGTATCGTCAGCGTAACACACTAGGTGCATGCCCGGGAGAAGTGCGCCCCGCAACACCCAATCGTATCCGAGGTTCCACAGGAGTGGTCCTAAGACCGACCCCTGCGGAACCCCCCGACTCATCCTCCTGCGATGCGGCGTTTGGTACCGCCCCGTGTAGGATATCCACCTATCGCTGAAGTAGTCCCCGACCACATCCTGAATGTACCGAGGCACCCGGTGGTACCGGAGTGCCTCGCGGATGCATTCCCAGGGCAGCGTGTTGAACGCGTTCGAGATATCTAAACTCGTCCCGATCAACACGCCGCCCCTTGCCGTTGCTTCATCCGAGAGGGCCTTGACGCGCATAATAGCGTCGATCGTCGATCTGCCCTCTCGGAATCCGTATTGGCATTCCGCCAGGTCGGGTCCTACCCGCGATAGGTGGTCCCTGAGGCGGGCAGCTACTATTCTTTCGAATAGCTTGCCCGCCTCATCCAATAAGCAAATGGGGCGGTACGCCGCAGGTGAGTCTACGGGGCGCCCCTCTTTCCTAAGGAGAACCAGTTTGGCCTCCTTCCAAATATTGGGAAACCGTCCCGTCTTGAGGCAACTGTCAAACAACTGTCTCAGACGGCCCCCGAGGACGCCTAGGGCCATGGCCCAGGCCTTGCCCGGTATTCCGTCCGGCCCCGGAGCAGTGTTCTTAGCCCGGAGCCGCTTAACCGCTTGGACGAGCTCCTTCCCGGTGACCCTTAGGTCCTCCGTCCATTGATTTTGGACTATTGGACCCAAGGGTCTGTCCCCGCCCTCTTCCTCCGCGTCCGGAGGAAAGAGAGTGGTGACCACCTCCTCTAACACGTCGGGTTGGAGACCCTCTGTGATCGGGGGTCCACCGGACTGCAGCTTCTTCCTTACAATCCGGTATGGACGCCCCCACGGATCCTTATTGAGGGTCTCCAGGAGCTCGTCCCAGGCCCGGGCCTTGGCCTCCTTAATGGCTCGTTGGAGGGATCTCTTCGCCTCTTTATATACCTCCAACAATTCGGCCGCCTCGTCAGCAGTGTGACGCCTGCGTCGACAGTGGGTGTACCGGTGTCTCGAACGGATACACGTCGCGCGTAGTCGCGATACTTCCTGAGACCACCAGTACACTCTCCTCTTCTTATGATTGGCCTGGCTCCTCGGCATGGCGGAATCGCAAATCTCCGTCATTGCCGATCGGAACCAGGCCGCCTCCTCGTTTGCGTCGCAGGCATCAGGCGCGGGAGGTTCTTCCCACGCCTTGGCTGTGGCGGCCGCCATTAAGGCGTCCTCGTCAAGGCGCTTGAGCGCCCATCGGGGTGGCAGGGGTGCACCGCGTCTATCCTCCCGGGGGCGTGGCCGGCATCCTAAGGAGGGGTCAGAGACCTCCATCCTTATATTTCTATGATCCGATAGGGTCTCCGACTCCACCATCACACGCCAGCCACTTACCATACGTGCGGCTTGAGGGGATCCCCATGTGACATCTACGATGGATCCCCCGTTGTCCCGCACGCAGGTAAACTCCGACCCTCTGTTGATGACCAGAAGGTCGAGTTGTGCCCCCCACTCTTCCAGGATCTCACCCCTTGCATTGGTCACGGGGGAACCCCACGCGTCCGATTTGGCGTTTAGGTCCCCCATGACCAAGACTCGGCCCGGGAGGTGGCGGCTTATTTCGTCCGCCAACCTACCCAGGTACTCCTCGAACTGGGTGAGATCCCTATTGGGAGAGTAGTACACCCCCACCACGACGGTTTCCCCCCATCTTCCGGACACAAAGCCCTCCCCTTTCCCCATTAAGGATAATGGTAGGGCTTCCCTCTCCCCCTTGCCAACAATGGCAACAGAGCCCAGGGTGTCCCCCAGCCAGTTTCCCTGCTGTGGGACTTGGTACGGCTCCGCCACTACCGCTAAGTCGATGCTCCACTCCGCCAGGTGCTGCATGAGCAGGTCTTGCGCCCTGGCCGAGTGGTTAATATTAACCTGGAGGAGATGAGCATTGTCACGAGGCATAATTACACCTTGCTCACCCCCTCCAGGCTAGTCTCCTTAGCAACTCTCACTTGAGCTGGTTTCTCGGGTTCTTGTTTCCCCTTGACCACCACTTCTACTTTTCCCTTCGGCTCCTGCTCCTGCCTGCTTTTGTTCCCTCCCTTTTTTGCTATTTTCACATAGGCACAGGCCCTCCCCCCGTACCTGTGGTCAGCCTTGCGCCCGTGATCTTTACAATACGGGCAGCAAGGCCGCTCTGTGCATCCACCCGCCTTGTGCCCATCTTTGCCGCAGCGGTAACAAAGACCGCTGCGGTCTGTTTCTGCCTTGCATGTAGCGCGGGTATGACCCGCGCCCATGCACCTGAAGCACTGTAGAGGGCGGGCCTCCAGTGCCTCAACTTTCACTGTGGTCCAACCGACCATCAGTGAGCCGGCTTTCATTATCTTGCTGGCCGCTAAAGACGGGACTTGCGCCCAGCAAGAACTCAGGCCGTCCCGGGGGGACCTGGATATTTTCCCGATCCTGATATCCCCCTCGAGACAGCCTCCCGCCCCAGCCAATGAAGCCAAAACGTCTCCTGCTGTAGCGGAGTCGTCCAGGCCGGAGATACGCATCTCCGACCTCTTTATAGGGACGGAGACCTTGATTCCCTTAGGTTCAAGGGCCTTCTTCAAGGCCTCCGCCAGCAGTTTAGCCTTTTCGGCATTCCCCTCCCCGGCCACTTCGTACAGTAAGCCCCCAGTGGCGGCCCTCTTTGGTTTCAACGACGAAATGCCGAAATCCTGCAGACGTATCTCCTTCTGGATTCCGGCCATCGCTTCGCCCAACGACCGTTGGGTCGCCACTCCATCGGCGTCCGTGGTCTCCATCTCGTTTCCCCCATGAGACGGCATGCTAATCATTATTGCCGCTCTCCTGGGGGGACGGATGTTGACCTTCGGAGGGCTGTTTCCTTTTCCAGCCGCTCCACTGGTCTCCTTTGCCGCTGTACCCTTTTTCGCTGCTGCTCCCCGATTCGCTGCCGCTACTATCGGTAGAGCTCTTGCCTCCTTCCTGTTAGGCTGAGGAGGATTCTCGGAGTTCTTCGTCCCCTTATTCTTCTTGCTCCCCTTCTTCCTCGCCTCCGCCACCATCCACTCCTGCTCCTCTTTCCTGTCACGAGGAGCAGGGAGTATTTTGACGTCAGTGCAGACCTCCTGGATTGAAGTGATCCTTGGTTTCTGCACTGCCGTCACGCCAACTTTTGGCCCGCTCTTTGGTGGAGCGGAGTTCTTTGGAGGCTGTGGAGGTTGAGAGGGCTTACTACTCCGCACCCTCTTCTCCTCTCGCTCATCCCCGGATTTTGCAGCCGTTGCTGCGGCGTATGTTTTCGGAGCCTTCGCCCCTGCCGGTGCTGCCTTATTGGCAGAAGCTCCCATCGGAGGTCGAAAGCTCCTTTCCGGTGGGAGCCTCTCCTCGACCGCCGCGAATCTTGCATCGATCATCTCACCTATTTGTTTGATGATCGAGGCCTCTATGTTGCCTATTGCAAGTTCGCTCTCCTGTTGACAGGATCTCGGTGCAACGCCCTTGTCGCTGCACTTCCCCTTCGTTTTGAGGTTGGCTAGAGACGTGTCCTCCTTGGCGGCCAGATTGTCCCCCCCTTTTCCGGAGGTGACAAATTCCTCCCTCAGATTCCGAATTTCCACCCGAAATCCTTGAACCGTCCGCTTCATGGAGGCTATTTCCGCTTTCAATTGGCGGTTTTCCTCCCTCAGCTTGAGGTTCTCCTCATTTGCCGTCCGGCGACATAATTCTTTAGTAGCCGTTGTGACCACCTCTGCCGCTTCCTTGAGGACTTTGCGGGAGGTCCCCTTGTACCCTTTGGTGAAAGAGGAAATTTTCCTAATTACCTGGACAACTTTGTTGACCTCCGCTATAATTTCGGAGGCGGGGAGATCAGGGATCTCTGGTTTTTCCGCCTCCGCCTCTTCCCCGTCCTCGATGATTTCTCCTTTGAGGGCTTTCATCGACCGAGTCTTGGCTACTTCGGTCCATTCCTCCTCCAGTTCCCTCTCGGCTTGGAGGTATTCCTCCTCGCGTTCTCGGCGTGCCAGTTCCTCTTTCGCTTTAGCGCGTCCTACATATAGGCCGCACCCTTCCTTGGGAGGCCTTCCCGGTAATCTCTTGAGAGCATCTACCGGGCCTTTTGCCGTTTCTACGGCTTCCTCCACGTCCTCCACTTCCACCTCCTCTGTCTCCGTAGAGGAATACTGAGCAGGTGACCTGATTCTCCTTCTCTTCTTTCCCTTGCCGCTCTTCATTCTTCCCTTCGCTCCACTGATCCGGATAACTTCTTCCATCCGGAAGTCCGCGTCCGGGGGAAGAGGAGTCGATGCAGCAGCATCCTTCAGCTCCGTGCTGAACTTCATCGCCTCCTTGGCCCCAACCCTGGAGCGTATTTCCTCGACTTTACCCGAGGACTTCATGCTCGCGGAAGACGGGCGTCTCTCCTCCTTGCCGATAGCCGGTGTATCCCGACCCGAGCCATGGTCACTCTCCGTGTCCATCTTCTCGGTGTCGTGTCCCGACTCATCCCTTTTGCTGTTAGGGATTTCCGCCTCCCTCTTTGTATTCGTACTTTTAGTTTTATTGTTAATGGAACTCTTCATTATACTTAATCCCGTTACCCCCAGCGGCTCGGTGGACCGGCGTATCTCCCACCGACCGCCGAAGTGCCCGAAACATGACCGGCACACTCCGACGGCCGGGCCCGGTGGACTCACCGGGAGCCCACCTATGCCGAAACCAGAGGGGATAAAGACCCCCCCTGGCCCGGCTCCAGCCCCTTACTCCCCCGTGTGAAGCTGTGACACCGCACACGGGTTTTTCGGGGGTCCCGCGCCTCCGACAGCGCGGGTACCGCTGGGGGTGGCGCCACCCAGGGGGCCCCACGGACGGTTGGGGTGAGGACGCCGCTCCCCGTCCACACCTTGCCCGCCGTGGCGACCAGCACGTCCCCCCGCCGGTAATCACGTCCAGCGGAAGGGACTACGCCTCTCCTGACCGGCCGGTTCGGAAGGGGAAACGGTCCCGACCGGCCAGGAGTACTTGCTCTCGCCGCCGAGCCCTGCCTCAGAATAAGTCCGAGCGGCCTCGGCGGCAGGTCCGCGTGGCACCCTCCGGGCTATGCCCCTTGGGTAACCCCTCCGGGCAAAGCCCCTCGGGTAACCACGCGTGACCTCCGCGCCGCATCCGACCCGAGCTCGGAGTACGTCCGAGTGGCCCGGATGCGGCTACCCCCCAGGGGCGCTGGGACGGAGACCCAGGCTACCCAGCCTGGAGACTCCCAACCAGCACACTGGGGTACTTCTTGTCGCCGGGCCCCGCCTCGGAATATGTCCGAGCGGCCCCGGCGACTGACCGCTGTAATCCCCTCCGGGCGATGCCCCTCGGGTTAAACCCTCCGGGCAAGGCCCCTCGGGTGATCACAGCTGGTCCCCTCCCCCGCGGCCATAGCCGCAAAGACCCCCACCCCGAAACCCCGGGGGAATACCCCCGGGAGAAAAACCCCCGAAAAAAAAAATACCCCCCCAGAGCACGGAGGAGGAAGTCCCAGCGGCGCAAACCGCAACAGTATGGAGGGAGGACAGCGCCAAAGGCGCCGTGCAATGTCCATCCCCTAGCGGTGCCATACCACCGGGCGTTTGTATTCCGGGTCGCCATCCCTTACCACATACGAGCCGAGGCTCTATAGGGGAAGTGGGCCCCCTCCTCCCAAAAGGGAGGGCTCCCCAAGACTGGGGAAACTCCCCAGACTCGGGGAGTTGATGTACCCGACGTTACTCGGGTACGGGATGCTGTTAGCACCCCTTGCAAGACTATCCTCTTGCAAGGGGTGAGCTCTCTCGCCACGGCAAGGCCGCATCCCACGAGAGAGTGCCACCCAGGAGGGTGCGATAGATTTCGGGTCCCCGCAGAGACCGTCCACCCCAAAATGTCCCTCTGCCCGGACATACCTCTCGTTTGGGGGAGGAGCCTGTACACCTGCTAGACAGACACCCCCCCCGATCGCGTGTCACTCGCCGAATGTTTATAGTGGACCGAGTGATCCCCACTAGACAGACGTCTGTATTGGCAGGGAGTCGCCTCTCCTGCGAAACCCCTCTTGGCACCTAGCCTCTGACAGAAGAGGGGAGGTGGGCCGCTCCAAGTGTCATATGGGGTGAGGGGGCTCACCAGGGACCCACCCCGACACAAGGAACAACCGAAATCGCAGGAGCACGTGCCCGTCCACCGGTCAGACCATGCCATTTAACCAGGATGTTTCCATTTCGAATACATCCCAGCACCGGCCGCCTTCGCGTTTTTATACGAGGGGAAAGGCGGACCCCTGTTTGTATGATGCATTGCCCTCTGAGTAAAGACCCAGAGAACCATCATCATCTCTACCCGTGTCCCCGCCTCCGAGTTTTTATACGAGGGGGAGGCGGACCCCTGTTGCTGGCGATGTCAGGCTCCGGGATCCCCCTTCACTTGACATCACCGCGCCCCGGTGGGCATCCGTGTCTCGACATAAGTGACTCGATGTAAGTGTGCTTCCGTATTTCCGGAGGGTGAAGCACAACCCTCATCACCCACTCTACTTGGGTCTCTTTCGAGCCCCATGCGGAGCGGGTAACGCGTGCAGACCTCAGGCGATCCGCGAATCCCAGCCAACAGATCACCCCGGCACGGCCAAAGCCCACCGGTACATCACCGTCAGCCAGGACGCGCAGTGAGGCCGCTCCTGCCCGAGCATCTCCGACCCCGGAGGCGCAACCTACTAGCGGAGAGGATGGCTGTTCCCAGTAGGCTCGTCGAGGCGTGCCTCGCCTCCCACCAAGCCGCCACCTCTCCGTGAGCACCCCGCAAGCAAGGCACCCGAGCCGGTTCTCCCTCAGATTCGGAAACAAGCCAAGCTATATTTCCTTCCTCCTCAGGTCGGCCATCCCGAGGAACAAGCTTCCTCGAGATTGCGCCTAATGCGCCGCGATGACACCTTTGCGATCACCCGACATCCCCTGCCACGGCTTAAGGATAATTACCCCCAGCCTATCGACCGGGCATTCGCCCAGTTTTCGGCTGTGACCGCAGCATTCGAAGGGATATCAAGCGATCACGCCAGTGTCCAGAGACACATAGCGATATATGCGCTCTGCCCGAAGCCAGTGACCCGTTAGCCGCCGAGGGGGTACCTCGACGTTTCCAACTCTCACCACGTGGAGGAGGGTTTGGCACATGGACCGTCGTCCTTTGAGAGTCAACCTAACCTAACCTAACCTAACCTTTTTTTTTTTTTTTTTTTTTTTTTTTTTTTGACGCTGTGGAAACCTCATGGTACCACTCATCCCCCGGGTAGGGGATGAGGGTTATGTGGGACTCCTTGTCCCCCATCACCGATACACGAATGTATCGACGATGGGGTCCAAGACCTACCTCACTAAAACCACAGCGGGTGCCTTCGCGGGCTATTCGGGGGATGGCAAGGAACTGCCGAAGCATTACTTCTTGCCATCCCCAAGCCTTTTCATCCCGGGAGAGCATCTTCCCCGAGAGGAAGATACTCTCCCCCCGCACTTATCGTGCGGTTCTTCGCGGTTGCGACGCAGGGGGACACCACCCCCACGTCACGCCCTCCCAAAAAGTTTGGGGGGCGGGGTCACGGCTCGAGTGTTCCCGCTCGAGCCGCCACCCCCGGCTCCCGGAACGAGGCTCCCTCTCTCTCCCAAAGGAAGAAGAGATTCGGCCAGCGCTCCGGGAACCCTACTCCTGGGAACTCCCCCCCAGAAGAGAGGGGAGAACCCCCGCAGGCAGCGCCACCCTCCCACCGGCGCTCTAAGGCACCGGTGAGAGGGCCGCCGCTGCCGCGTCCATACCCGGGGGACCACGTGCGATGAGGCTCCTGGCGAGCCTCTGTGGTCCCCATGCCCCCGGGCCGCGGTTCCCTCCATTAACGGGATTCGACCATTGGTCCGGGGGCGTCACCGAGGCCCTCCCCGGGAGGAGGACCTCGGCCGGGGGGGGCGGGGACGGATGCCGCCCGACTCCCGGCCGCAAGGCTTTCGCCGTGCGGCCGCCAGCCAGGCGACACCCGCCCCCGCTCCCCTCCTAGAACTACTACTTCTCCGCCCCAAAAGGGGCCTTCGTTCTCCTATCGTGCGGGGGAGGCACAGCGCCCCCCGCCCAACCAATCGCCCTAATTGGCCTCCCATCTTTGTCTCCGGACGAGGGGGGCATAGCGCCCCTTGTCCTTCATCCTTCCCTCTTAGCGTACCCCGTCAGGGGGGCGTCTCCTTGTACGGCGACGAGGTGGTCCGCCTCCGCGACCCCGCCTCGGCGGGCCGCCCCCGTCGCCGTCTCCTCTATCTCGGGCCCCCTCTCGCGCCCTCTCCGCATCCTCCTTCTGCCTCATGACTGATGAGCAGAAGGAGGTTACCGCCTTCCATTCTTCCTCGCCGTCGAGCATCCGTTCCACCAGTGTCGACAGCGAGAGGTCTTCCCCGACTTTATCAGTAAGGACACTGCGCTCGTTGGCCCATGCGGGGCAATAGGCCAACGTGTGCTGCGCAGTGTCCAATCCATCCTCGCAGTGGTGGCATGCTGTAGTTCGCTCCTTCCCGATTCTGCACAGGTATTCCCCAAAGCAACCATGCCCGGAGAACACCTGCGCAGTGTGGAATGACACCTCATTGCCTCGCGGCCTCTTCACCCATTCCTCCAGGTGTGGCCGCACGGCCCCGACGACGCGAGTCCCGGAGTTGGTCTCCGGGATGTTGAGGAGATATTCCTCCCATCTCTCAGTCATGCGTCGCCGGGCACGGAGTCTCATACCCCTTCTGACCCCGGCAGTCATACGTATGTTCCGCCTCTGAAGCTCGCGCGTCTGATCGTACGTTTCTTGGTACATCAGCGCGACGAGCTCCATTGGCGGAAGCCCCGCCAGGGTCGCGGCCGCCGCATGTGACACTGTCCGATAACCGCGCACCACCCTTATCGCGATGCGCCGCTGCACTCTACGCAGGGCGTCTTTTATGCGAGGAGTGGTGAGCGCAGCCCCAGCCCAAACCGGTGCCCCATAGAGGGCAACCGAGTTGACAATGCCGGCGTACATGCGGCGGACCCTTCCATCCGGCCCCCCCAGGTTAGGGAGGAGTCGACCAAGTGCAGCCGCCACCCCTTCCAACCTGGGGGCCAGCCGCTCAAAATGGGGTATAAAACTCCACTTTCCGTCCAGAATGAGACCCAGATATTTCGCCTGTGTCCCAACCCGGACGGAGGTGCCATCCACCGAGATATGGGCCTGCGGAGGCTCCCCGCGAGAACCGTCGTGGAAGTAAAGCGCCTCAGTTTTCTGAGGCGCCACTCTCAGGCCCATACCTCTTATTTCGCGAACTACGCATGCCACTGCTATTTCCGCCCGTCCTCGGGCCTCCCCCCAGCTATCCGCCCCGGTCAGCACTAGCGTGTCGTCCGCGTAACAGACGACACCGCTGCCGGGGGGGAGGGCCGTGCGGAGAGTTCTATCAAACGCGAGGTCCCACAACAAGGGTCCGAGAACCGACCCCTGCGGGACCCCACACGTGATCTCCCTTTGACGTACACACCCATCCCTGTCTCTGTACTCTATGTACCTCGCCCGGAAATATCCCCTGATGATCCTCACGAGGTAGTCGGGGACGCGATGATATGTCATCGCGTCCTCTATCCGATCCCATGGCAGGGTGTTAAACGCGTTGACGATGTCTAACGACACCGCCAACGCCACCCCGCCATCCTCCATGACTGACTCCGCGAGGGACCTGACGCGGCGAATCGCGTCAATGGTTGACTTTCCCTCGCGGAATCCATATTGGTCCCCGTGAAGATCGGGGCCAACCCGGGCGAGATGCCGGACGAGACGGTCGGCAATTATACGTTCGAATAATTTGCCAATCTCGTCCAGCAGACAGATGGGCCTGTACGCCTGCGGACTCCCCGCAACTTTGGCCCCCTTGGGGATGAGGACCAAATTGGCCCTCTCCCAAGCCGGGGGGAAGACTCCTTGCTTGAGGCAATCCGTAAACAATTGCCTCACGAATGCAGACAGGTGGTCCAAGGCCAGCACCCAGACCCGACCGGGAATGCCATCCGGTCCAGGGGCTTTATTGCCCCTCGACTTCAACCGTTTGACAATCCCGGCCATCTCAGACCCCGTGACCCCGTATTCCTCCTCCCAGGGGGCAGGCTCTTCGTCGTCAAGTTGACGTGGAGTCCTAACCACCACTGGGAATAATTTGTCGAGCAGTTGTGTTAGCTCCGGGGCCTCTAGGGTCTCCGTCACGGAGGGCGCCCAATGCCGTAATTTGTTCATGACGGTCTTGTACGGGCGCCCCCACGGGTCCGAGTTCAGAGCGAGCAGCTGCTCGTCCCAAGCTCTGGCCTTGGCCTTCCTAATGGCCGCGCTAAGGGTATTACGCTCGAATCGGTATTCCGCGTAAGTCTCAGCCGTCACCTCGTCATCTCCGCGCCGCCTTGCTCGTGTAAATCGGCGTCTGGCTCGGACTGACACTTGCCTTTGTTCGGCTATTTCGTCCGACCACCAGTACGCTTTGCGGCGCGGTATATATTTGACCCGGGGCATGGCTGCGTCACACGCACTCGTGATCACCTCCCCGAGCCATTCGACCCGACCCTGCACTCCCTCATTGGGTATAACCGTGCCGGGCCAGGTCGCCGAGGCGACTGCGGCCACTAGCCTGTCTGCATCCAACTTCTTCAAGGCCCATCTCCTTGGAGGCCTCTCATCTCCCCCTTGGGCGCGGCTGAGCACCCCTTGGCGGACGACGCAGACCCGCATCTCTATATAGAGATGATCAGATAGAGTCTCGTCGTCCACCACTCTCCATCCGCTTATTCTGCTGGCCGCAGGGGAATTGGCCCACGTAAGGTCAATTATCGACTCTCCCTGCGGCCTGATAAGGGTGCTCCTCGTGCCTGTATTCATAATGTACAGGCCGAGTGCCGCCGCCCATGTCTCAAGGGCATTGCCCCTAGCATCGGTGCGCCGGGAACCCCAACTGCTAGACTTAGCGTTAAAGTCCCCGGCCACTATTACCGGGCGGGGAAGGCAGGTACGGACAAAGTCCGCCACCCCGTCCATCACTTGCTCAAACTCGGCAATGCCCATATTTGGGGAGATGTAGCACCCCACGATAGAGATAGGCCCCCATTCTACAGAGACGAACCCCCTGCCCTCACCTATTTTTCTGCAGGGGGGGGAGTTCACCTCTCTCCTCCACGTAATGGCCACCGAGCCCGCACCGTTAGTCGCCCAACATGGGTGACTTTCCGGTACCATGTAGGGCTCGGCGGCAATCCCCACACCACACCGGCGCGCCATCATGGTCTGAATGAATAGATCCTGGGCGCGCCGGGCGTGATTAAGGTTGGCCTGAAGAAGGGGTATCGACATGACTCTATGTGTCGCCGGCCTCCTCCATGACCACCTCCATCATTTGATTTGCCTCCTTAGGCTCATCATTCCCATCTTTCTTAGGTTGTTCCTTCCTCTCCGCAGATAATTCTTTTGCAGCGACAGCGGCAGCAGCAGACATTCCTTTGCTTCCACTGCGCGTGATTCTGCGGGTCTTCTGCGTTCCTTCTCTTGAGGTTGTTCCACCTTCTGCACTCCTTCCAGCCGGGGTTTTCTTTGGCAGCCCTGCCTTCTCCTTCTCTGGTTTGCCCCTTTGTTTAGGAGGGGTGCAGATCCTGCTCCCCATCCTGTGTCCCGCAGGTCTGCCTGCTTCCGCGCACAACACGCACTTGGAAGAGTTTTGGCAATCTTGAGCTTTGTGCCCCTCTTCCCCACAATTGTAACAGGTATTTCTCCTGTCCCTGTCATTCTTGCATTGCGCCTGCACATGGCCCATGCCCATGCATTTGTAGCACTGCACAGGCCGTTCTTTTAGAAGTTCCACGGTGGCCATTATCCAGCCAATCTGGATTCTGGCCACCGCTAGTATCTTCTTCGCAGAGGCAAGCGGGCACTTCACCCAAACGGTGCCTAGGGCTCTGGCGGCAAAGCGCATTTTCCCAACTCTTACATCGTCTGGGCTGCACTCTCCCACCTCCGCTAGCTTCCTTCTTATTTCTTCATCTGTTGTGGCCCTATCAAGGCCACGAACACGTAGTTCAGCCGTTTTAACCGGCCTTCCTACTCTGACGCCTTCAACGTCCTTTAGGACTTCGCGGAGCTTATTCGCAAACTCATCTGCTTTGGTCCCACGATCCTTCCCCTTGACCTCATAGACCATTGCACCCGTGACCCCTATGTGCGCCTTAACGCTGGGGATGCCAAGGTCCTTGATATTGATCATATCCCTTGCCTTGCCGATCACCTCACCATAACTTCCAGGGGGACATGTGAGAGTGACCGCGGCAGTTCTGAGAGCCCTCTTGTTCCCTATACCCTCCTTTTTTGCGGGCTTCGGTCTCTCCATCGCCTTACCCTCCTCTTTTTGAGGAGGGAGTGAGGATGCGGCCCTTTTTCCCGGTCCGGATGTCGGTGTTTGTTGTTGGTTCCGTTTTCTTGTGGCTTCCTTCTCCCGTCTGCCTACAACCTTGCTCCAGAAAATTTCCTGGGTTTCGGTTTGTTGGGGAGGGAGTGGAGCCTTCTCCGGGCCGGGCATTGGGATGGAGGGGGGATTCTTCCTTTTCAAGAGAAAGTCCTCTCTCGGACGTTGAGGCTTCGGTTCCTCCTTCGCCTCTGTCTTCTTCTTCTTCCCCTTCTTCTTTTTCTTCCTCTCCTTGTCACCAACCGTCGTTGCCCGAGGATCAACGCCACCTTGCGCAGCAGGGGGGTCCGCTCGGGGCAGCTGGCCGGTACCGCCGGCCGAAGGGGCGTGGAGGTATTTGAAAATGAAGAAGAAAGTTTTCTTTCCAGCGGGAGGGATTTACTATCCCCTCTCTTGAGGTTCTCCATAAAAGCCCCTCTCTCCTCGAGTAATGCCTGGATCCTTTGTGACAGGTCATCATATATTACTTTATCCTCCTCTTTGCTTATTCCAGGAGGATGCTCCCCTAGCGCCTTGGTTGTTCCTTTGATGGGGGGTCTCATTGGCTGCGATGAAGGCAAGGGAGTCGCCCTCACCTCCATCTCCACCTCCATCGGGTCGTCAGTGCTCTGTTGGGGTTGCGCAGCTTCCCCCATCTTTTCCAACTCGTCTGGCGGGTGCGTGTCTATTGCGGGAGGTTGGATGCTTCCATCCTCTATACTTTTACGCATTATCCGCGCTCTTTTGGCTTCATTATGAAGCCTGGTGTTCTCCGCCTTAAGGGCCCGGACTTGCTTCCTCAGTGCCTCCGTCGAGCCCTCTTCCTCTCCGATATCTTTTGCATAGATTCTCCCACAGATGGTAGTGATGGCAGCCTCTAAATAGCAGGCCGCCTCCTTAATCTGTGCCTGAATCTTCCCTTGCAATCCCTTCTTGGACTTGCAGAGCGCCTCCATTAACGCCCGTGTCTGGTTCAGACTCTCGGCCGCTATTTCTGCGTTTGGAGCAATTCTCAGATCGTCCGCACATTCTAACACCAGGTCCTTCATTCGCAAGAATTGTTTAGATTCTTGATAAGGAACCTTGGTGCTCGCGATGGCTCTCTCATACTCCTCTTCTATTTTGGCTCTCTCTTCCCTTTCTTGTTTAACCAGCCTGAATGCGCCGGTGGTCTCGGGCCTTCCTCTCTTCCTTTTCCTGGGAGGAGGTATGAATTCCTCTTCATCTGAGTCATAGTGTTCCGTGTCCTCCACGTCCACAAATGGCTCCTCCGTGTCCACAGATGGTTTCACCGACATTACAGGCCCTCTGGATGGACCAGCCACTGCCCGATCATTCGGCGGTAGGGTCATTCTCGTCCTCAGCACTGGCTTCCTCACTGCGATTTTATGATCGATCTGATCGATCTTTTTGATCCTCAGTACTGGAACCTGCGCCTTGCAAGTGCTCGACCCACTCGTCGTTTCACTCCGACTCTGCTCCTCCCCTGCGCTTGACATCGTGGCGCTTGTAAGTTTGGAAACTTCCGTTTCCATCACCTCCACCTCCCGCTCATTCTGTTTCTTATTTATTTTTGTGCTAGTAATCATCTCCTTTAATCCCACTTTCCCGCTGCGGCTCCGTCCCCCAGGGTATACCCCCACCGGCCAAGGGGTGCCCCGAAACATGACCGGCCACACCCCAAGGCCGGGCCCCAAGTTCCCCCGGGGAGGGGACATATGTCTTAGGCCGGGGGGATACCGCACCCCGGCCAGACTCCGAGCCCCTTACTCACCCGTGTGGGTTTTTGACGCCCACACGGGCTTTCGGGGGTCCCCTGCCTCCGACAACAGGGGTACCGCAGCGGGTGGCGCCACCCGGGGGGCCCCACGGACGTTTCGGGCAAGGTCGCCGCTCCCCGGCCCTGCCCTACACGCCGTGGCGACCAGCCGTCCCCCCACCAGTAATCACATCCAGTGGAAGGGACACCACCTCTCCCGGCCGGCCGGTTCGGTACGGGAAACGGTCCCGACCAGCCAGGAGTACAAACTCTCGCCGCCAGGCCCCGCCTCGGAATAAGTCCGAGCGGCCCCAGCGGTAGGCCCGCGTGGCACCCTCCGGGCGATGCCCCTCGGGTAAACCCTCCGGGCAAAGCCCCTCAGGTAACCACGCGTGACCACTACGCCGCGCCCGGCCCGAGCTCGGAAACGTCCGAGTGGCCCGGGCTCGGCCGACCCCAGGGACGCTGGGACGGGGACCCAGGCTACCCAGCCTGGAGACCCCCAACCAGCACCCTGAGGCCGCACTTGTCGCCGGGCCCCGCCTCGGAATACGTCCGAGCGGCCCCGGCGACAGACCACCGTGACTCCCTCCGGGCGATGCCCCTCGGGTAAACCCTCCGGGCAAAGCCCCTCGGGTAGTCACGGATGGTCACCCACCCCCGCGGCCCCAGCCGCACAAGACCCCACCCCGAGACCCCGAGGGGAACACCCCCAGGAGAAACCCCGGAAACATCCCCCCCGAGAAAACGACGCAAGAACCCCGCGGCCCGAGCCGCAAATGCATGGCGGGAGGGCAAGCGCCGGAGCGCCGTGCAGTGCCCTCTCCTAACGGTGCCATGCCACCGGGCGTTTGAATTCAAGGTCGCCATCCTCTACCACATACGAGCCGAAGCTCTATAGGGGAAGTGGGCCCCGTCCTCCCACAGGGAGGGCTCCCCGGGACTGGGGAAACTCCCCAGACCCGGGGAGTTGATGTACCCGACGTTACTCGGGTACGGGATGCTGTTAGCACCCCTTGCAAGACTATCCTCTTGCAAGGGGTGAGCTCTCTCGCCACGGCAAGGCCGCATCCCACGAGAGAGAGGTGGAACCTAACCTAACCTTTTTTTTTTTTTTTTTTTGACGCTGTGGAAACCTCATGGTACCACTCATCCCCCGGGTAGGGGATGAGGGTTATGTGGGACTCCTTGTCCCCCATCACCGATACACGAATGTATCGACGATGGGGTCCAAGACCTACCTCACTAAAACCACAGCGGGTGCCTTCGCGGGCTATTCGGGGGATGGCAAGGAACTGCCGAAGCATTACTTCTTGCCATCCCCAAGCCTTTTCATCCCGGGAGAGCATCTTCCCCGAGAGGAAGATACTCTCCCCCCGCACTTATCGTGCGGTTCTTCGCGGTTGCGACGCAGGGGGACACCACCCCCACGTCACGCCCTCCCAAAAAGTTTGGGGGGCGGGGTCACGGCTCGAGTGTTCCCGCTCGAGCCGCCACCCCCGGCTCCCGGAACGAGGCTCCCTCTCTCTCCCAAAGGAAGAAGAGATTCGGCCAGCGCTCCGGGAACCCTACTCCTGGGAACTCCCCCCCAGAAGAGAGGGGAGAACCCCCGCAGGCAGCGCCACCCTCCCACCGGCGCTCTAAGGCACCGGTGAGAGGGCCGCCGCTGCCGCGTCCATACCCGGGGGACCACGTGCGATGAGGCTCCTGGCGAGCCTCTGTGGTCCCCATGCCCCCGGGCCGCGGTTCCCTCCATTAACGGGATTCGACCATTGGTCCGGGGGCGTCACCGAGGCCCTCCCCGGGAGGAGGACCTCGGCCGGGGGGGCGGGGACGGATGCCGCCCGACTCCCGGCCGCAAGGCTTTCGCCGTGCGGCCGCCAGCCAGGCGACACCCGCCCCCGCTCCCCTCCTAGAACTACTACTTCTCCGCCCCAAAAGGGGCCTTCGTTCTCCTATCGTGCGGGGGAGGCACAGCGCCCCCCGCCCAACCAATCGCCCTAATTGGCCTCCCATCTTTGTCTCCGGACGAGGGGGGCATAGCGCCCCTTGTCCTTCATCCTTCCCTCTTAGCGTACCCCGTCAGGGGGGCGTCTCCTTGTACGGCGACGAGGTGGTCCGCCTCCGCGACCCCGCCTCGGCGGGCCGCCCCCGTCGCCGTCTCCTCTATCTCGGGCCCCCTCTCGCGCCCTCTCCGCATCCTCCTTCTGCCTCATGACTGATGAGCAGAAGGAGGTTACCGCCTTCCATTCTTCCTCGCCGTCGAGCATCCGTTCCACCAGTGTCGACAGCGAGAGGTCTTCCCCGACTTTATCAGTAAGGACACTGCGCTCGTTGGCCCATGCGGGGCAATAGGCCAACGTGTGCTGCGCAGTGTCCAATCCATCCTCGCAGTGGTGGCATGCTGTAGTTCGCTCCTTCCCGATTCTGCACAGGTATTCCCCAAAGCAACCATGCCCGGAGAACACCTGCGCAGTGTGGAATGACACCTCATTGCCTCGCGGCCTCTTCACCCATTCCTCCAGGTGTGGCCGCACGGCCCCGACGACGCGAGTCCCGGAGTTGGTCTCCGGGATGTTGAGGAGATATTCCTCCCATCTCTCAGTCATGCGTCGCCGGGCACGGAGTCTCATACCCCTTCTGACCCCGGCAGTCATACGTATGTTCCGCCTCTGAAGCTCGCGCGTCTGATCGTACGTTTCTTGGTACATCAGCGCGACGAGCTCCATTGGCGGAAGCCCCGCCAGGGTCGCGGCCGCCGCATGTGACACTGTCCGATAACCGCGCACCACCCTTATCGCGATGCGCCGCTGCACTCTACGCAGGGCGTCTTTTATGCGAGGAGTGGTGAGCGCAGCCCCAGCCCAAACCGGTGCCCCATAGAGGGCAACCGAGTTGACAATGCCGGCGTACATGCGGCGGACCCTTCCATCCGGCCCCCCCAGGTTAGGGAGGAGTCGACCAAGTGCAGCCGCCACCCCTTCCAACCTGGGGGCCAGCCGCTCAAAATGGGGTATAAAACTCCACTTTCCGTCCAGAATGAGACCCAGATATTTCGCCTGTGTCCCAACCCGGACGGAGGTGCCATCCACCGAGATATGGGCCTGCGGAGGCTCCCCGCGAGAACCGTCGTGGAAGTAAAGCGCCTCAGTTTTCTGAGGCGCCACTCTCAGGCCCATACCTCTTATTTCGCGAACTACGCATGCCACTGCTATTTCCGCCCGTCCTCGGGCCTCCCCCCAGCTATCCGCCCCGGTCAGCACTAGCGTGTCGTCCGCGTAACAGACGACACCGCTGCCGGGGGGGAGGGCCGTGCGGAGAGTTCTATCAAACGCGAGGTCCCACAACAAGGGTCCGAGAACCGACCCCTGCGGGACCCCACACGTGATCTCCCTTTGACGTACACACCCATCCCTGTCTCTGTACTCTATGTACCTCGCCCGGAAATATCCCCTGATGATCCTCACGAGGTAGTCGGGGACGCGATGATATGTCATCGCGTCCTCTATCCGATCCCATGGCAGGGTGTTAAACGCGTTGACGATGTCTAACGACACCGCCAACGCCACCCCGCCATCCTCCATGACTGACTCCGCGAGGGACCTGACGCGGCGAATCGCGTCAATGGTTGACTTTCCCTCGCGGAATCCATATTGGTCCCCGTGAAGATCGGGGCCAACCCGGGCGAGATGCCGGACGAGACGGTCGGCAATTATACGTTCGAATAATTTGCCAATCTCGTCCAGCAGACAGATGGGCCTGTACGCCTGCGGACTCCCCGCAACTTTGGCCCCCTTGGGGATGAGGACCAAATTGGCCCTCTCCCAAGCCGGGGGGAAGACTCCTTGCTTGAGGCAATCCGTAAACAATTGCCTCACGAATGCAGACAGGTGGTCCAAGGCCAGCACCCAGACCCGACCGGGAATGCCATCCGGTCCAGGGGCTTTATTGCCCCTCGACTTCAACCGTTTGACAATCCCGGCCATCTCAGACCCCGTGACCCCGTATTCCTCCTCCCAGGGGGCAGGCTCTTCGTCGTCAAGTTGACGTGGAGTCCTAACCACCACTGGGAATAATTTGTCGAGCAGTTGTGTTAGCTCCGGGGCCTCTAGGGTCTCCGTCACGGAGGGCGCCCAATGCCGTAATTTGTTCATGACGGTCTTGTACGGGCGCCCCCACGGGTCCGAGTTCAGAGCGAGCAGCTGCTCGTCCCAAGCTCTGGCCTTGGCCTTCCTAATGGCCGCGCTAAGGGTATTACGCTCGAATCGGTATTCCGCGTAAGTCTCAGCCGTCACCTCGTCATCTCCGCGCCGCCTTGCTCGTGTAAATCGGCGTCTGGCTCGGACTGACACTTGCCTTTGTTCGGCTATTTCGTCCGACCACCAGTACGCTTTGCGGCGCGGTATATATTTGACCCGGGGCATGGCTGCGTCACACGCACTCGTGATCACCTCCCCGAGCCATTCGACCCGACCCTGCACTCCCTCATTGGGTATAACCGTGCCGGGCCAGGTCGCCGAGGCGACTGCGGCCACTAGCCTGTCTGCATCCAACTTCTTCAAGGCCCATCTCCTTGGAGGCCTCTCATCTCCCCCTTGGGCGCGGCTGAGCACCCCTTGGCGGACGACGCAGACCCGCATCTCTATATAGAGATGATCAGATAGAGTCTCGTCGTCCACCACTCTCCATCCGCTTATTCTGCTGGCCGCAGGGGAATTGGCCCACGTAAGGTCAATTATCGACTCTCCCTGCGGCCTGATAAGGGTGCTCCTCGTGCCTGTATTCATAATGTACAGGCCGAGTGCCGCCGCCCATGTCTCAAGGGCATTGCCCCTAGCATCGGTGCGCCGGGAACCCCAACTGCTAGACTTAGCGTTAAAGTCCCCGGCCACTATTACCGGGCGGGGAAGGCAGGTACGGACAAAGTCCGCCACCCCGTCCATCACTTGCTCAAACTCGGCAATGCCCATATTTGGGGAGATGTAGCACCCCACGATAGAGATAGGCCCCCATTCTACAGAGACGAACCCCCTGCCCTCACCTATTTTTCTGCAGGGGGGGGAGTTCACCTCTCTCCTCCACGTAATGGCCACCGAGCCCGCACCGTTAGTCGCCCAACATGGGTGACTTTCCGGTACCATGTAGGGCTCGGCGGCAATCCCCACACCACACCGGCGCGCCATCATGGTCTGAATGAATAGATCCTGGGCGCGCCGGGCGTGATTAAGGTTGGCCTGAAGAAGGGGTATCGACATGACTCTATGTGTCGCCGGCCTCCTCCATGACCACCTCCATCATTTGATTTGCCTCCTTAGGCTCATCATTCCCATCTTTCTTAGGTTGTTCCTTCCTCTCCGCAGATAATTCTTTTGCAGCGACAGCGGCAGCAGCAGACATTCCTTTGCTTCCACTGCGCGTGATTCTGCGGGTCTTCTGCGTTCCTTCTCTTGAGGTTGTTCCACCTTCTGCACTCCTTCCAGCCGGGGTTTTCTTTGGCAGCCCTGCCTTCTCCTTCTCTGGTTTGCCCCTTTGTTTAGGAGGGGTGCAGATCCTGCTCCCCATCCTGTGTCCCGCAGGTCTGCCTGCTTCCGCGCACAACACGCACTTGGAAGAGTTTTGGCAATCTTGAGCTTTGTGCCCCTCTTCCCCACAATTGTAACAGGTATTTCTCCTGTCCCTGTCATTCTTGCATTGCGCCTGCACATGGCCCATGCCCATGCATTTGTAGCACTGCACAGGCCGTTCTTTTAGAAGTTCCACGGTGGCCATTATCCAGCCAATCTGGATTCTGGCCACCGCTAGTATCTTCTTCGCAGAGGCAAGCGGGCACTTCACCCAAACGGTGCCTAGGGCTCTGGCGGCAAAGCGCATTTTCCCAACTCTTACATCGTCTGGGCTGCACTCTCCCACCTCCGCTAGCTTCCTTCTTATTTCTTCATCTGTTGTGGCCCTATCAAGGCCACGAACACGTAGTTCAGCCGTTTTAACCGGCCTTCCTACTCTGACGCCTTCAACGTCCTTTAGGACTTCGCGGAGCTTATTCGCAAACTCATCTGCTTTGGTCCCACGATCCTTCCCCTTGACCTCATAGACCATTGCACCCGTGACCCCTATGTGCGCCTTAACGCTGGGGATGCCAAGGTCCTTGATATTGATCATATCCCTTGCCTTGCCGATCACCTCACCATAACTTCCAGGGGGACATGTGAGAGTGACCGCGGCAGTTCTGAGAGCCCTCTTGTTCCCTATACCCTCCTTTTTTGCGGGCTTCGGTCTCTCCATCGCCTTACCCTCCTCTTTTTGAGGAGGGAGTGAGGATGCGGCCCTTTTTCCCGGTCCGGATGTCGGTGTTTGTTGTTGGTTCCGTTTTCTTGTGGCTTCCTTCTCCCGTCTGCCTACAACCTTGCTCCAGAAAATTTCCTGGGTTTCGGTTTGTTGGGGAGGGAGTGGAGCCTTCTCCGGGCCGGGCATTGGGATGGAGGGGGGATTCTTCCTTTTCAAGAGAAAGTCCTCTCTCGGACGTTGAGGCTTCGGTTCCTCCTTCGCCTCTGTCTTCTTCTTCTTCCCCTTCTTCTTTTTCTTCCTCTCCTTGTCACCAACCGTCGTTGCCCGAGGATCAACGCCACCTTGCGCAGCAGGCGTCCGCTCGGGGCAGCTGGCCGGTACCGCCGGCCGAAGGGGCGTGGAGGTATTTGAAAATGAAGAAGAAAGTTTTCTTTCCAGCGGGAGGGATTTACTATCCCCTCTCTTGAGGTTCTCCATAAAAGCCCCTCTCTCCTCGAGTAATGCCTGGATCCTTTGTGACAGGTCATCATATATTACTTTATCCTCCTCTTTGCTTATTCCAGGAGGATGCTCCCCTAGCGCCTTGGTTGTTCCTTTGATGGGGGGTCTCATTGGCTGCGATGAAGGCAAGGGAGTCGCCCTCACCTCCATCTCCACCTCCATCGGGTCGTCAGTGCTCTGTTGGGGTTGCGCAGCTTCCCCCATCTTTTCCAACTCGTCTGGCGGGTGCGTGTCTATTGCGGGAGGTTGGATGCTTCCATCCTCTATACTTTTACGCATTATCCGCGCTCTTTTGGCTTCATTATGAAGCCTGGTGTTCTCCGCCTTAAGGGCCCGGACTTGCTTCCTCAGTGCCTCCGTCGAGCCCTCTTCCTCTCCGATATCTTTTGCATAGATTCTCCCACAGATGGTAGTGATGGCAGCCTCTAAATAGCAGGCCGCCTCCTTAATCTGTGCCTGAATCTTCCCTTGCAATCCCTTCTTGGACTTGCAGAGCGCCTCCATTAACGCCCGTGTCTGGTTCAGACTCTCGGCCGCTATTTCTGCGTTTGGAGCAATTCTCAGATCGTCCGCACATTCTAACACCAGGTCCTTCATTCGCAAGAATTGTTTAGATTCTTGATAAGGAACCTTGGTGCTCGCGATGGCTCTCTCATACTCCTCTTCTATTTTGGCTCTCTCTTCCCTTTCTTGTTTAACCAGCCTGAATGCGCCGGTGGTCTCGGGCCTTCCTCTCTTCCTTTTCCTGGGAGGAGGTATGAATTCCTCTTCATCTGAGTCATAGTGTTCCGTGTCCTCCACGTCCACAAATGGCTCCTCCGTGTCCACAGATGGTTTCACCGACATTACAGGCCCTCTGGATGGACCAGCCACTGCCCGATCATTCGGCGGTAGGGTCATTCTCGTCCTCAGCACTGGCTTCCTCACTGCGATTTTATGATCGATCTGATCGATCTTTTTGATCCTCAGTACTGGAACCTGCGCCTTGCAAGTGCTCGACCCACTCGTCGTTTCACTCCGACTCTGCTCCTCCCCTGCGCTTGACATCGTGGCGCTTGTAAGTTTGGAAACTTCCGTTTCCATCACCTCCACCTCCCGCTCATTCTGTTTCTTATTTATTTTTGTGCTAGTAATCATCTCCTTTAATCCCACTTTCCCGCTGCGGCTCCGTCCCCCAGGGTATACCCCCACCGGCCAAGGGGTGCCCCGAAACATGACCGGCCACACCCCAAGGCCGGGCCCCAAGTTCCCCCGGGGAGGGGACATATGTCTTAGGCCGGGGGGATACCGCACCCCGGCCAGACTCCGAGCCCCTTACTCACCCGTGTGGGTTTTTGACGCCCACACGGGCTTTCGGGGGTCCCCTGCCTCCGACAACAGGGGTACCGCAGCGGGTGGCGCCACCCGGGGGGCCCCACGGACGTTTCGGGCAAGGTCGCCGCTCCCCGGCCCTGCCCTACACGCCGTGGCGACCAGCCGTCCCCCCACCAGTAATCACATCCAGTGGAAGGGACACCACCTCTCCCGGCCGGCCGGTTCGGTACGGGAAACGGTCCCGACCAGCCAGGAGTACAAACTCTCGCCGCCAGGCCCCGCCTCGGAATAAGTCCGAGCGGCCCCAGCGGTAGGCCCGCGTGGCACCCTCCGGGCGATGCCCCTCGGGTAAACCCTCCGGGCAAAGCCCCTCAGGTAACCACGCGTGACCACTACGCCGCGCCCGGCCCGAGCTCGGAAACGTCCGAGTGGCCCGGGCTCGGCCGACCCCAGGGACGCTGGGACGGGGACCCAGGCTACCCAGCCTGGAGACCCCCAACCAGCACCCTGAGGCCGCACTTGTCGCCGGGCCCCGCCTCGGAATACGTCCGAGCGGCCCCGACGACAGACCACCGTGACTCCCTCCGGGCGATGCCCCTCGGGTAAACCCTCCGGGCAAAGCCCCTCGGGTAGTCACGGATGGTCACCCACCCCCGCGGCCCCAGCCGCACAAGACCCCACCCCGAGACCCCGAGGGGAACACCCCCAGGAGAAACCCCGGAAACATCCCCCCCGAGAAAACGACGCAAGAACCCCGCGGCCCGAGCCGCAAATGCATGGCGGGAGGGCAAGCGCCGGAGCGCCGTGCAGTGCCCTCTCCTAACGGTGCCATGCCACCGGGCGTTTGAATTCAAGGTCGCCATCCTCTACCACATACGAGCCGAAGCTCTATAGGGGAAGTGGGCCCCGTCCTCCCACAGGGAGGGCTCCCCGGGACTGGGGAAACTCCCCAGACCCGGGGAGTTGATGTACCCGACGTTACTCGGGTACGGGATGCTGTTAGCACCCCTTGCAAGACTATCCTCTTGCAAGGGGTGAGCTCTCTCGCCACGGCAAGGCCGCATCCCACGAGAGAGAGGTGGAACCTAACCTAACCTTTTTTTTTTTTTTTTTTTGACGCTGTGGAAACCTCATGGTACCACTCATCCCCCGGGTAGGGGATGAGGGTTATGTGGGACTCCTTGTCCCCCATCACCGATACACGAATGTATCGACGATGGGGTCCAAGACCTACCTCACTAAAACCACAGCGGGTGCCTTCGCGGGCTATTCGGGGGATGGCAAGGAACTGCCGAAGCATTACTTCTTGCCATCCCCAAGCCTTTTCATCCCGGGAGAGCATCTTCCCCGAGAGGAAGATACTCTCCCCCCGCACTTATCGTGCGGTTCTTCGCGGTTGCGACGCAGGGGGACACCACCCCCACGTCACGCCCTCCCAAAAAGTTTGGGGGGCGGGGTCACGGCTCGAGTGTTCCCGCTCGAGCCGCCACCCCCGGCTCCCGGAACGAGGCTCCCTCTCTCTACCAAAGGAAGAAGAGATTCGGCCAGCGCTCCGGGAACCCTACTCCTGGGAACTCCCCCCCAGAAGAGAGGGGAGAACCCCCGCAGGCAGCGCCACCCTCCCACCGGCGCTCTAAGGCACCGGTGAGAGGGCCGCCGCTGCCGCGTCCATACCCGGGGGACCACGTGCGATGAGGCTCCTGGCGAGCCTCTGTGGTCCCCATGCCCCCGGGCCGCGGTTCCCTCCATTAACGGGATTCGACCATTGGTCCGGGGGCGTCACCGAGGCCCTCCCCGGGAGGAGGACCTCGGCCGGGGGGGCGGGGACGGATGCCGCCCGACTCCCGGCCGCAAGGCTTTCGCCGTGCGGCCGCCAGCCAGGCGACACCCGCCCCCGCTCCCCTCCTAGAACTACTACTTCTCCGCCCCAAAAGGGGCCTTCGTTCTCCTATCGTGCGGGGGAGGCACAGCGCCCCCCGCCCAACCAATCGCCCTAATTGGCCTCCCATCTTTGTCTCCGGACGAGGGGGGCATAGCGCCCCTTGTCCTTCATCCTTCCCTCTTAGCGTACCCCGTCAGGGGGGCGTCTCCTTGTACGGCGACGAGGTGGTCCGCCTCCGCGACCCCGCCTCGGCGGGCCGCCCCCGTCGCCGTCTCCTCTATCTCGGGCCCCCTCTCGCGCCCTCTCCGCATCCTCCTTCTGCCTCATGACTGATGAGCAGAAGGAGGTTACCGCCTTCCATTCTTCCTCGCCGTCGAGCATCCGTTCCACCAGTGTCGACAGCGAGAGGTCTTCCCCGACTTTATCAGTAAGGACACTGCGCTCGTTGGCCCATGCGGGGCAATAGGCCAACGTGTGCTGCGCAGTGTCCAATCCATCCTCGCAGTGGTGGCATGCTGTAGTTCGCTCCTTCCCGATTCTGCACAGGTATTCCCCAAAGCAACCATGCCCGGAGAACACCTGCGCAGTGTGGAATGACA
This sequence comes from Prenolepis imparis, assembly GCF_030444845.1. NCBI lineage: Eukaryota > Metazoa > Arthropoda > Insecta > Hymenoptera > Formicidae > Prenolepis > Prenolepis imparis. The sequence continues at coordinate 656,399 of NW_028141179.1, read as the reverse complement.
CCTCATTGCCTCGCGGCCTCTTCACCCATTCCTCCAGGTGTGGCCGCACGGCCCCGACGACGCGAGTCCCGGAGTTGGTCTCCGGGATGTTGAGGAGATATTCCTCCCATCTCTCAGTCATGCGTCGCCGGGCACGGAGTCTCATACCTCTTCTGACCCCGGCAGTCATACGTATGTTCCGCCTCTGAAGCTCGCGCGTCTGATCGTACGTTTCTTGGTACATCAGCGCGACGAGCTCCATTGGCGGAAGCCCCGCCAGGGTCGCGGCCGCCGCATGTGACACTGTCCGATAACCGCGCACCACCCTTATCGCGATGCGCCGCTGCACTCTACGCAGGGCGTCTTTTATGCGAGGAGTGGTGAGCGCAGCCCCAGCCCAAACCGGTGCCCCATAGAGGGCAACCGAGTTGACAATGCCGGCGTACATGCGGCGGACCCTTCCATCCGGCCCCCCCAGGTTAGGGAGGAGTCGACCAAGTGCAGCCGCCACCCCTTCCAACCTGGGGGCCAGCCGCTCAAAATGGGGTATAAAACTCCACTTTCCGTCCAGAATGAGACCCAGATATTTCGCCTGTGTCCCAACCCGGACGGAGGTGCCATCCACCGAGATATGGGCCTGCGGAGGCTCCCCGCGAGAACCGTCGTGGAAGTAAAGCGCCTCAGTTTTCTGAGGCGCCACTCTCAGGCCCATACCTCTTATTTCGCGAACTACGCATGCCACTGCTATTTCCGCCCGTCCTCGGGCCTCCCCCCAGCTATCCGCCCCGGTCAGCACTAGCGTGTCGTCCGCGTAACAGACGACACCGCTGCCGGGGGGGAGGGCCGTGCGGAGAGTTCTATCAAACGCGAGGTCCCACAACAAGGGTCCGAGAACCGACCCCTGCGGGACCCCACACGTGATCTCCCTTTGACGTACACACCCATCCCTGTCTCTGTACTCTATGTACCTCGCCCGGAAATATCCCCTGATGATCCTCACGAGGTAGTCGGGGACGCGATGATATGTCATCGCGTCCTCTATCCGATCCCATGGCAGGGTGTTAAACGCGTTGACGATGTCTAACGACACCGCCAACGCCACCCCGCCATCCTCCATGACTGACTCCGCGAGGGACCTGACGCGGCGAATCGCGTCAATGGTTGACTTTCCCTCGCGGAATCCATATTGGTCCCCGTGAAGATCGGGGCCAACCCGGGCGAGATGCCGGACGAGACGGTCGGCAATTATACGTTCGAATAATTTGCCAATCTCGTCCAGCAGACAGATGGGCCTGTACGCCTGCGGACTCCCCGCAACTTTGGCCCCCTTGGGGATGAGGACCAAATTGGCCCTCTCCCAAGCCGGGGGGAAGACTCCTTGCTTGAGGCAATCCGTAAACAATTGCCTCACGAATGCAGACAGGTGGTCCAAGGCCAGCACCCAGACCCGACCGGGAATGCCATCCGGTCCAGGGGCTTTATTGCCCCTCGACTTCAACCGTTTGACAATCCCGGCCATCTCAGACCCCGTGACCCCGTATTCCTCCTCCCAGGGGGCAGGCTCTTCGTCGTCAAGTTGACGTGGAGTCCTAACCACCACTGGGAATAATTTGTCGAGCAGTTGTGTTAGCTCCGGGGCCTCTAGGGTCTCCGTCACGGAGGGCGCCCAATGCCGTAATTTGTTCATGACGGTCTTGTACGGGCGCCCCCACGGGTCCGAGTTCAGAGCGAGCAGCTGCTCGTCCCAAGCTCTGGCCTTGGCCTTCCTAATGGCCGCGCTAAGGGTATTACGCTCGAATCGGTATTCCGCGTAAGTCTCAGCCGTCACCTCGTCATCTCCGCGCCGCCTTGCTCGTGTAAATCGGCGTCTGGCTCGGACTGACACTTGCCTTTGTTCGGCTATTTCGTCCGACCACCAGTACGCTTTGCGGCGCGGTATATATTTGACCCGGGGCATGGCTGCGTCACACGCACTCGTGATCACCTCCCCGAGCCATTCGACCCGACCCTGCACTCCCTCATTGGGTATAACCGTGCCGGGCCAGGTCGCCGAGGCGACTGCGGCCACTAGCCTGTCTGCATCCAACTTCTTCAAGGCCCATCTCCTTGGAGGCCTCTCATCTCCCCCTTGGGCGCGGCTGAGCACCCCTTGGCGGACGACGCAGACCCGCATCTCTATATAGAGATGATCAGATAGAGTCTCGTCGTCCACCACTCTCCATCCGCTTATTCTGCTGGCCGCAGGGGAATTGGCCCACGTAAGGTCAATTATCGACTCTCCCTGCGGCCTGATAAGGGTGCTCCTCGTGCCTGTATTCATAATGTACAGGCCGAGTGCCGCCGCCCATGTCTCAAGGGCATTGCCCCTAGCATCGGTGCGCCGGGAACCCCAACTGCTAGACTTAGCGTTAAAGTCCCCGGCCACTATTACCGGGCGGGGAAGGCAGGTACGGACAAAGTCCGCCACCCCGTCCATCACTTGCTCAAACTCGGCAATGCCCATATTTGGGGAGATGTAGCACCCCACGATAGAGATAGGCCCCCATTCTACAGAGACGAACCCCCTGCCCTCACCTATTTTTCTGCAGGGGGGGGAGTTCACCTCTCTCCTCCACGTAATGGCCACCGAGCCCGCACCGTTAGTCGCCCAACATGGGTGACTTTCCGGTACCATGTAGGGCTCGGCGGCAATCCCCACACCACACCGGCGCGCCATCATGGTCTGAATGAATAGATCCTGGGCGCGCCGGGCGTGATTAAGGTTGGCCTGAAGAAGGGGTATCGACATGACTCTATGTGTCGCCGGCCTCCTCCATGACCACCTCCATCATTTGATTTGCCTCCTTAGGCTCATCATTCCCATCTTTCTTAGGTTGTTCCTTCCTCTCCGCAGATAATTCTTTTGCAGCGACAGCGGCAGCAGCAGACATTCCTTTGCTTCCACTGCGCGTGATTCTGCGGGTCTTCTGCGTTCCTTCTCTTGAGGTTGTTCCACCTTCTGCACTCCTTCCAGCCGGGGTTTTCTTTGGCAGCCCTGCCTTCTCCTTCTCTGGTTTGCCCCTTTGTTTAGGAGGGGTGCAGATCCTGCTCCCCATCCTGTGTCCCGCAGGTCTGCCTGCTTCCGCGCACAACACGCACTTGGAAGAGTTTTGGCAATCTTGAGCTTTGTGCCCCTCTTCCCCACAATTGTAACAGGTATTTCTCCTGTCCCTGTCATTCTTGCATTGCGCCTGCACATGGCCCATGCCCATGCATTTGTAGCACTGCACAGGCCGTTCTTTTAGAAGTTCCACGGTGGCCATTATCCAGCCAATCTGGATTCTGGCCACCGCTAGTATCTTCTTCGCAGAGGCAAGCGGGCACTTCACCCAAACGGTGCCTAGGGCTCTGGCGGCAAAGCGCATTTTCCCAACTCTTACATCGTCTGGGCTGCACTCTCCCACCTCCGCTAGCTTCCTTCTTATTTCTTCATCTGTTGTGGCCCTATCAAGGCCACGAACACGTAGTTCAGCCGTTTTAACCGGCCTTCCTACTCTGACGCCTTCAACGTCCTTTAGGACTTCGCGGAGCTTATTCGCAAACTCATCTGCTTTGGTCCCACGATCCTTCCCCTTGACCTCATAGACCATTGCACCCGTGACCCCTATGTGCGCCTTAACGCTGGGGATGCCAAGGTCCTTGATATTGATCATATCCCTTGCCTTGCCGATCACCTCACCATAACTTCCAGGGGGACATGTGAGAGTGACCGCGGCAGTTCTGAGAGCCCTCTTGTTCCCTATACCCTCCTTTTTTGCGGGCTTTGGTCTCTCCATCGCCTTACCCTCCTCTTTTTGAGGAGGGAGTGAGGATGCGGCCCTTTTTCCCGGTCCGGATGTCGGTGTTTGTTGTTGGTTCCGTTTTCTTGTGGCTTCCTTCTCCCGTCTGCCTACAACCTTGCTCCAGAAAATTTCCTGGGTTTCGGTTTGTTGGGGAGGGAGTGGAGCCTTCTCCGGGCCGGGCATTGGGATGGAGGGGGGATTCTTCCTTTTCAAGAGAAAGTCCTCTCTCGGACGTTGAGGCTTCGGTTCCTCCTTCGCCTCTGTCTTCTTCTTCTTCCCCTTCTTCTTTTTCTTCCTCTCCTTGTCACCAACCGTCGTTGCCCGAGGATCAACGCCACCTTGCGCAGCAGGCGTCCGCTCGGGGCAGCTGGCCGGTACCGCCGGCCGAAGGGGCGTGGAGGTATTTGAAAATGAAGAAGAAAGTTTTCTTTCCAGCGGGAGGGATTTACTATCCCCTCTCTTGAGGTTCTCCATAAAAGCCCCTCTCTCCTCGAGTAATGCCTGGATCCTTTGTGACAGGTCATCATATATTACTTTATCCTCCTCTTTGCTTATTCCAGGAGGATGCTCCCCTAGCGCCTTGGTTGTTCCTTTGATGGGGGGTCTCATTGGCTGCGATGAAGGCAAGGGAGTCGCCCTCACCTCCATCTCCACCTCCATCGGGTCGTCAGTGCTCTGTTGGGGTTGCGCAGCTTCCCCCATCTTTTCCAACTCGTCTGGCGGGTGCGTGTCTATTGCGGGAGGTTGGATGCTTCCATCCTCTATACTTTTACGCATTATCCGCGCTCTTTTGGCTTCATTATGAAGCCTGGTGTTCTCCGCCTTAAGGGCCCGGACTTGCTTCCTCAGTGCCTCCGTCGAGCCCTCTTCCTCTCCGATATCTTTTGCATAGATTCTCCCACAGATGGTAGTGATGGCAGCCTCTAAATAGCAGGCCGCCTCCTTAATCTGTGCCTGAATCTTCCCTTGCAATCCCTTCTTGGACTTGCAGAGCGCCTCCATTAACGCCCGTGTCTGGTTCAGACTCTCGGCCGCTATTTCTGCGTTTGGAGCAATTCTCAGATCGTCCGCACATTCTAACACCAGGTCCTTCATTCGCAAGAATTGTTTAGATTCTTGATAAGGAACCTTGGTGCTCGCGATGGCTCTCTCATACTCCTCTTCTATTTTGGCTCTCTCTTCCCTTTCTTGTTTAACCAGCCTGAATGCGCCGGTGGTCTCGGGCCTTCCTCTCTTCCTTTTCCTGGGAGGAGGTATGAATTCCTCTTCATCTGAGTCATAGTGTTCCGTGTCCTCCACGTCCACAAATGGCTCCTCCGTGTCCACAGATGGTTTCACCGACATTACAGGCCCTCTGGATGGACCAGCCACTGCCCGATCATTCGGCGGTAGGGTCATTCTCGTCCTCAGCACTGGCTTCCTCACTGCGATTTTATGATCGATCTGATCGATCTTTTTGATCCTCAGTACTGGAACCTGCGCCTTGCAAGTGCTCGACCCACTCGTCGTTTCACTCCGACTCTGCTCCTCCCCTGCGCTTGACATCGTGGCGCTTGTAAGTTTGGAAACTTCCGTTTCCATCACCTCCACCTCCCGCTCATTCTGTTTCTTATTTATTTTTGTGCTAGTAATCATCTCCTTTAATCCCACTTTCCCGCTGCGGCTCCGTCCCCCAGGGTATACCCCCACCGGCCAAGGGGTGCCCCGAAACATGACCGGCCACACCCCAAGGCCGGGCCCCAAGTTCCCCCGGGGAGGGGACATATGTCTTAGGCCGGGGGGATACCGCACCCCGGCCAGACTCCGAGCCCCTTACTCACCCGTGTGGGTTTTTGACGCCCACACGGGCTTTCGGGGGTCCCCTGCCTCCGACAACAGGGGTACCGCAGCGGGTGGCGCCACCCGGGGGGCCCCACGGACGTTTCGGGCAAGGTCGCCGCTCCCCGGCCCTGCCCTACACGCCGTGGCGACCAGCCGTCCCCCCACCAGTAATCACATCCAGTGGAAGGGACACCACCTCTCCCGGCCGGCCGGTTCGGTACGGGAAACGGTCCCGACCAGCCAGGAGTACAAACTCTCGCCGCCAGGCCCCGCCTCGGAATAAGTCCGAGCGGCCCCAGCGGTAGGCCCGCGTGGCACCCTCCGGGCGATGCCCCTCGGGTAAACCCTCCGGGCAAAGCCCCTCAGGTAACCACGCGTGACCACTACGCCGCGCCCGGCCCGAGCTCGGAAACGTCCGAGTGGCCCGGGCTCGGCCGACCCCAGGGACGCTGGGACGGGGACCCAGGCTACCCAGCCTGGAGACCCCCAACCAGCACCCTGAGGCCGCACTTGTCGCCGGGCCCCGCCTCGGAATACGTCCGAGCGGCCCCGACGACAGACCACCGTGACTCCCTCCGGGCGATGCCCCTCGGGTAAACCCTCCGGGCAAAGCCCCTCGGGTAGTCACGGATGGTCACCCACCCCCGCGGCCCCAGCCGCACAAGACCCCACCCCGAGACCCCGAGGGGAACACCCCCAGGAGAAACCCCGGAAACATCCCCCCCGAGAAAACGACGCAAGAACCCCGCGGCCCGAGCCGCAAATGCATGGCGGGAGGGCAAGCGCCGGAGCGCCGTGCAGTGCCCTCTCCTAACGGTGCCATGCCACCGGGCGTTTGAATTCAAGGTCGCCATCCTCTACCACATACGAGCCGAAGCTCTATAGGGGAAGTGGGCCCCGTCCTCCCACAGGGAGGGCTCCCCGGGACTGGGGAAACTCCCCAGACCCGGGGAGTTGATGTACCCGACGTTACTCGGGTACGGGATGCTGTTAGCACCCCTTGCAAGACTATCCTCTTGCAAGGGGTGAGCTCTCTCGCCACGGCAAGGCCGCATCCCACGAGAGAGAACCTAACCTAACCTTTTTTTTTTTTTTTTTTTTTTGACGCTGTGGAAACCTCATGGTACCACTCATCCCCCGGGTAGGGGATGAGGGTTATGTGGGACTCCTTGTCCCCCATCACCGATACACGAATGTATCGACGATGGGGTCCAAGACCTACCTCACTAAAACCACAGCGGGTGCCTTCGCGGGCTATTCGGGGGATGGCAAGGAACTGCCGAAGCATTACTTCTTGCCATCCCCAAGCCTTTTCATCCCGGGAGAGCATCTTCCCCGAGAGGAAGATACTCTCCCCCCGCACTTATCGTGCGGTTCTTCGCGGTTGCGACGCAGGGGGACACCACCCCCACGTCACGCCCTCCCAAAAAGTTTGGGGGGCGGGGTCACGGCTCGAGTGTTCCCGCTCGAGCCGCCACCCCCGGCTCCCGGAACGAGGCTCCCTCTCTCTCCCAAAGGAAGAAGAGATTCGGCCAGCGCTCCGGGAACCCTACTCCTGGGAACTCCCCCCCAGAAGAGAGGGGAGAACCCCCGCAGGCAGCGCCACCCTCCCACCGGCGCTCTAAGGCACCGGTGAGAGGGCCGCCGCTGCCGCGTCCATACCCGGGGGACCACGTGCGATGAGGCTCCTGGCGAGCCTCTGTGGTCCCCATGCCCCCGGGCCGCGGTTCCCTCCATTAACGGGATTCGACCATTGGTCCGGGGGCGTCACCGAGGCCCTCCCCGGGAGGAGGACCTCGGCCGGGGGGGCGGGGACGGATGCCGCCCGACTCCCGGCCGCAAGGCTTTCGCCGTGCGGCCGCCAGCCAGGCGACACCCGCCCCCGCTCCCCTCCTAGAACTACTACTTCTCCGCCCCAAAAGGGGCCTTCGTTCTCCTATCGTGCGGGGGAGGCACAGCGCCCCCCGCCCAACCAATCGCCCTAATTGGCCTCCCATCTTTGTCTCCGGACGAGGGGGGCATAGCGCCCCTTGTCCTTCATCCTTCCCTCTTAGCGTACCCCGTCAGGGGGGCGTCTCCTTGTACGGCGACGAGGTGGTCCGCCTCCGCGACCCCGCCTCGGCGGGCCGCCCCCGTCGCCGTCTCCTCTATCTCGGGCCCCCTCTCGCGCCCTCTCCGCATCCTCCTTCTGCCTCATGACTGATGAGCAGAAGGAGGTTACCGCCTTCCATTCTTCCTCGCCGTCGAGCATCCGTTCCACCAGTGTCGACAGCGAGAGGTCTTCCCCGACTTTATCAGTAAGGACACTGCGCTCGTTGGCCCATGCGGGGCAATAGGCCAACGTGTGCTGCGCAGTGTCCAATCCATCCTCGCAGTGGTGGCATGCTGTAGTTCGCTCCTTCCCGATTCTGCACAGGTATTCCCCAAAGCAACCATGCCCGGAGAACACCTGCGCAGTGTGGAATGACACCTCATTGCCTCGCGGCCTCTTCACCCATTCCTCCAGGTGTGGCCGCACGGCCCCGACGACGCGAGTCCCGGAGTTGGTCTCCGGGATGTTGAGGAGATATTCCTCCCATCTCTCAGTCATGCGTCGCCGGGCACGGAGTCTCATACCCCTTCTGACCCCGGCAGTCATACGTATGTTCCGCCTCTGAAGCTCGCGCGTCTGATCGTACGTTTCTTGGTACATCAGCGCGACGAGCTCCATTGGCGGAAGCCCCGCCAGGGTCGCGGCCGCCGCATGTGACACTGTCCGATAACCGCGCACCACCCTTATCGCGATGCGCCGCTGCACTCTACGCAGGGCGTCTTTTATGCGAGGAGTGGTGAGCGCAGCCCCAGCCCAAACCGGTGCCCCATAGAGGGCAACCGAGTTGACAATGCCGGCGTACATGCGGCGGACCCTTCCATCCGGCCCCCCCAGGTTAGGGAGGAGTCGACCAAGTGCAGCCGCCACCCCTTCCAACCTGGGGGCCAGCCGCTCAAAATGGGGTATAAAACTCCACTTTCCGTCCAGAATGAGACCCAGATATTTCGCCTGTGTCCCAACCCGGACGGAGGTGCCATCCACCGAGATATGGGCCTGCGGAGGCTCCCCGCGAGAACCGTCGTGGAAGTAAAGCGCCTCAGTTTTCTGAGGCGCCACTCTCAGGCCCATACCTCTTATTTCGCGAACTACGCATGCCACTGCTATTTCCGCCCGTCCTCGGGCCTCCCCCCAGCTATCCGCCCCGGTCAGCACTAGCGTGTCGTCCGCGTAACAGACGACACCGCTGCCGGGGGGGAGGGCCGTGCGGAGAGTTCTATCAAACGCGAGGTCCCACAACAAGGGTCCGAGAACCGACCCCTGCGGGACCCCACACGTGATCTCCCTTTGACGTACACACCCATCCCTGTCTCTGTACTCTATGTACCTCGCCCGGAAATATCCCCTGATGATCCTCACGAGGTAGTCGGGGACGCGATGATATGTCATCGCGTCCTCTATCCGATCCCATGGCAGGGTGTTAAACGCGTTGACGATGTCTAACGACACCGCCAACGCCACCCCGCCATCCTCCATGACTGACTCCGCGAGGGACCTGACGCGGCGAATCGCGTCAATGGTTGACTTTCCCTCGCGGAATCCATATTGGTCCCCGTGAAGATCGGGGCCAACCCGGGCGAGATGCCGGACGAGACGGTCGGCAATTATACGTTCGAATAATTTGCCAATCTCGTCCAGCAGACAGATGGGCCTGTACGCCTGCGGACTCCCCGCAACTTTGGCCCCCTTGGGGATGAGGACCAAATTGGCCCTCTCCCAAGCCGGGGGGAAGACTCCTTGCTTGAGGCAATCCGTAAACAATTGCCTCACGAATGCAGACAGGTGGTCCAAGGCCAGCACCCAGACCCGACCGGGAATGCCATCCGGTCCAGGGGCTTTATTGCCCCTCGACTTCAACCGTTTGACAATCCCGGCCATCTCAGACCCCGTGACCCCGTATTCCTCCTCCCAGGGGGCAGGCTCTTCGTCGTCAAGTTGACGTGGAGTCCTAACCACCACTGGGAATAATTTGTCGAGCAGTTGTGTTAGCTCCGGGGCCTCTAGGGTCTCCGTCACGGAGGGCGCCCAATGCCGTAATTTGTTCATGACGGTCTTGTACGGGCGCCCCCACGGGTCCGAGTTCAGAGCGAGCAGCTGCTCGTCCCAAGCTCTGGCCTTGGCCTTCCTAATGGCCGCGCTAAGGGTATTACGCTCGAATCGGTATTCCGCGTAAGTCTCAGCCGTCACCTCGTCATCTCCGCGCCGCCTTGCTCGTGTAAATCGGCGTCTGGCTCGGACTGACACTTGCCTTTGTTCGGCTATTTCGTCCGACCACCAGTACGCTTTGCGGCGCGGTATATATTTGACCCGGGGCATGGCTGCGTCACACGCACTCGTGATCACCTCCCCGAGCCATTCGACCCGACCCTGCACTCCCTCATTGGGTATAACCGTGCCGGGCCAGGTCGCCGAGGCGACTGCGGCCACTAGCCTGTCTGCATCCAACTTCTTCAAGGCCCATCTCCTTGGAGGCCTCTCATCTCCCCCTTGGGCGCGGCTGAGCACCCCTTGGCGGACGACGCAGACCCGCATCTCTATATAGAGATGATCAGATAGAGTCTCGTCGTCCACCACTCTCCATCCGCTTATTCTGCTGGCCGCAGGGGAATTGGCCCACGTAAGGTCAATTATCGACTCTCCCTGCGGCCTGATAAGGGTGCTCCTCGTGCCTGTATTCATAATGTACAGGCCGAGTGCCGCCGCCCATGTCTCAAGGGCATTGCCCCTAGCATCGGTGCGCCGGGAACCCCAACTGCTAGACTTAGCGTTAAAGTCCCCGGCCACTATTACCGGGCGGGGAAGGCAGGTACGGACAAAGTCCGCCACCCCGTCCATCACTTGCTCAAACTCGGCAATGCCCATATTTGGGGAGATGTAGCACCCCACGATAGAGATAGGCCCCCATTCTACAGAGACGAACCCCCTGCCCTCACCTATTTTTCTGCAGGGGGGGGAGTTCACCTCTCTCCTCCACGTAATGGCCACCGAGCCCGCACCGTTAGTCGCCCAACATGGGTGACTTTCCGGTACCATGTAGGGCTCGGCGGCAATCCCCACACCACACCGGCGCGCCATCATGGTCTGAATGAATAGATCCTGGGCGCGCCGGGCGTGATTAAGGTTGGCCTGAAGAAGGGGTATCGACATGACTCTATGTGTCGCCGGCCTCCTCCATGACCACCTCCATCATTTGATTTGCCTCCTTAGGCTCATCATTCCCATCTTTCTTAGGTTGTTCCTTCCTCTCCGCAGATAATTCTTTTGCAGCGACAGCGGCAGCAGCAGACATTCCTTTGCTTCCACTGCGCGTGATTCTGCGGGTCTTCTGCGTTCCTTCTCTTGAGGTTGTTCCACCTTCTGCACTCCTTCCAGCCGGGGTTTTCTTTGGCAGCCCTGCCTTCTCCTTCTCTGGTTTGCCCCTTTGTTTAGGAGGGGTGCAGATCCTGCTCCCCATCCTGTGTCCCGCAGGTCTGCCTGCTTCCGCGCACAACACGCACTTGGAAGAGTTTTGGCAATCTTGAGCTTTGTGCCCCTCTTCCCCACAATTGTAACAGGTATTTCTCCTGTCCCTGTCATTCTTGCATTGCGCCTGCACATGGCCCATGCCCATGCATTTGTAGCACTGCACAGGCCGTTCTTTTAGAAGTTCCACGGTGGCCATTATCCAGCCAATCTGGATTCTGGCCACCGCTAGTATCTTCTTCGCAGAGGCAAGCGGGCACTTCACCCAAACGGTGCCTAGGGCTCTGGCGGCAAAGCGCATTTTCCCAACTCTTACATCGTCTGGGCTGCACTCTCCCACCTCCGCTAGCTTCCTTCTTATTTCTTCATCTGTTGTGGCCCTATCAAGGCCACGAACACGTAGTTCAGCCGTTTTAACCGGCCTTCCTACTCTGACGCCTTCAACGTCCTTTAGGACTTCGCGGAGCTTATTCGCAAACTCATCTGCTTTGGTCCCACGATCCTTCCCCTTGACCTCATAGACCATTGCACCCGTGACCCCTATGTGCGCCTTAACGCTGGGGATGCCAAGGTCCTTGATATTGATCATATCCCTTGCCTTGCCGATCACCTCACCATAACTTCCAGGGGGACATGTGAGAGTGACCGCGGCAGTTCTGAGAGCCCTCTTGTTCCCTATACCCTCCTTTTTTGCGGGCTTCGGTCTCTCCATCGCCTTACCCTCCTCTTTTTGAGGAGGGAGTGAGGATGCGGCCCTTTTTCCCGGTCCGGATGTCGGTGTTTGTTGTTGGTTCCGTTTTCTTGTGGCTTCCTTCTCCCGTCTGCCTACAACCTTGCTCCAGAAAATTTCCTGGGTTTCGGTTTGTTGGGGAGGGAGTGGAGCCTTCTCCGGGCCGGGCATTGGGATGGAGGGGGGATTCTTCCTTTTCAAGAGAAAGTCCTCTCTCGGACGTTGAGGCTTCGGTTCCTCCTTCGCCTCTGTCTTCTTCTTCTTCCCCTTCTTCTTTTTCTTCCTCTCCTTGTCACCAACCGTCGTTGCCCGAGGATCAACGCCACCTTGCGCAGCAGGCGTCCGCTCGGGGCAGCTGGCCGGTACCGCCGGCCGAAGGGGCGTGGAGGTATTTGAAAATGAAGAAGAAAGTTTTCTTTCCAGCGGGAGGGATTTACTATCCCCTCTCTTGAGGTTCTCCATAAAAGCCCCTCTCTCCTCGAGTAATGCCTGGATCCTTTGTGACAGGTCATCATATATTACTTTATCCTCCTCTTTGCTTATTCCAGGAGGATGCTCCCCTAGCGCCTTGGTTGTTCCTTTGATGGGGGGTCTCATTGGCTGCGATGAAGGCAAGGGAGTCGCCCTCACCTCCATCTCCACCTCCATCGGGTCGTCAGTGCTCTGTTGGGGTTGCGCAGCTTCCCCCATCTTTTCCAACTCGTCTGGCGGGTGCGTGTCTATTGCGGGAGGTTGGATGCTTCCATCCTCTATACTTTTACGCATTATCCGCGCTCTTTTGGCTTCATTATGAAGCCTGGTGTTCTCCGCCTTAAGGGCCCGGACTTGCTTCCTCAGTGCCTCCGTCGAGCCCTCTTCCTCTCCGATATCTTTTGCATAGATTCTCCCACAGATGGTAGTGATGGCAGCCTCTAAATAGCAGGCCGCCTCCTTAATCTGTGCCTGAATCTTCCCTTGCAATCCCTTCTTGGACTTGCAGAGCGCCTCCATTAACGCCCGTGTCTGGTTCAGACTCTCGGCCGCTATTTCTGCGTTTGGAGCAATTCTCAGATCGTCCGCACATTCTAACACCAGGTCCTTCATTCGCAAGAATTGTTTAGATTCTTGATAAGGAACCTTGGTGCTCGCGATGGCTCTCTCATACTCCTCTTCTATTTTGGCTCTCTCTTCCCTTTCTTGTTTAACCAGCCTGAATGCGCCGGTGGTCTCGGGCCTTCCTCTCTTCCTTTTCCTGGGAGGAGGTATGAATTCCTCTTCATCTGAGTCATAGTGTTCCGTGTCCTCCACGTCCACAAATGGCTCCTCCGTGTCCACAGATGGTTTCACCGACATTACAGGCCCTCTGGATGGACCAGCCACTGCCCGATCATTCGGCGGTAGGGTCATTCTCGTCCTCAGCACTGGCTTCCTCACTGCGATTTTATGATCGATCTGATCGATCTTTTTGATCCTCAGTACTGGAACCTGCGCCTTGCAAGTGCTCGACCCACTCGTCGTTTCACTCCGACTCTGCTCCTCCCCTGCGCTTGACATCGTGGCGCTTGTAAGTTTGGAAACTTCCGTTTCCATCACCTCCACCTCCCGCTCATTCTGTTTCTTATTTATTTTTGTGCTAGTAATCATCTCCTTTAATCCCACTTTCCCGCTGCGGCTCCGTCCCCCAGGGTATACCCCCACCGGCCAAGGGGTGCCCCGAAACATGACCGGCCACACCCCAAGGCCGGGCCCCAAGTTCCCCCGGGGAGGGGACATATGTCTTAGGCCGGGGGGATACCGCACCCCGGCCAGACTCCGAGCCCCTTACTCACCCGTGTGGGTTTTTGACGCCCACACGGGCTTTCGGGGGTCCCCTGCCTCCGACAACAGGGGTACCGCAGCGGGTGGCGCCACCCGGGGGGCCCCACGGACGTTTCGGGCAAGGTCGCCGCTCCCCGGCCCTGCCCTACACGCCGTGGCGACCAGCCGTCCCCCCACCAGTAATCACATCCAGTGGAAGGGACACCACCTCTCCCGGCCGGCCGGTTCGGTACGGGAAACGGTCCCGACCAGCCAGGAGTACAAACTCTCGCCGCCAGGCCCCGCCTCGGAATAAGTCCGAGCGGCCCCAGCGGTAGGCCCGCGTGGCACCCTCCGGGCGATGCCCCTCGGGTAAACCCTCCGGGCAAAGCCCCTCAGGTAACCACGCGTGACCACTACGCCGCGCCCGGCCCGAGCTCGGAAACGTCCGAGTGGCCCGGGCTCGGCCGACCCCAGGGACGCTGGGACGGGGACCCAGGCTACCCAGCCTGGAGACCCCCAACCAGCACCCTGAGGCCGCACTTGTCGCCGGGCCCCGCCTCGGAATACGTCCGAGCGGCCCCGGCGACAGACCACCGTGACTCCCTCCGGGCGATGCCCCTCGGGTAAACCCTCCGGGCAAAGCCCCTCGGGTAGTCACGGATGGTCACCCACCCCCGCGGCCCCAGCCGCACAAGACCCCACCCCGAGACCCCGAGGGGAACACCCCCAGGAGAAACCCCGGAAACATCCCCCCCGAGAAAACGACGCAAGAACCCCGCGGCCCGAGCCGCAAATGCATGGCGGGAGGGCAAGCGCCGGAGCGCCGTGCAGTGCCCTCTCCTAACGGTGCCATGCCACCGGGCGTTTGAATTCAAGGTCGCCATCCTCTACCACATACGAGCCGAAGCTCTATAGGGGAAGTGGGCCCCGTCCTCCCACAGGGAGGGCTCCCCGGGACTGGGGAAACTCCCCAGACCCGGGGAGTTGATGTACCCGACGTTACTCGGGTACGGGATGCTGTTAGCACCCCTTGCAAGACTATCCTCTTGCAAGGGGTGAGCTCTCTCGCCACGGCAAGGCCGCATCCCACGAGAGAGGTGGCAACCTAACCTAACCTAACCTAACCTTTTTTTTTTTTTTTTTTTGACGCTGTGGAAACCTCATGGTACCACTCATCCCCCGGGTAGGGGATGAGGGTTATGTGGGACTCCTTGTCCCCCATCACCGATACACGAATGTATCGACGATGGGGTCCAAGACCTACCTCACTAAAACCACAGCGGGTGCCTTCGCGGGCTATTCGGGGGATGGCAAGGAACTGCCGAAGCATTACTTCTTGCCATCCCCAAGCCTTTTCATCCCGGGAGAGCATCTTCCCCGAGAGGAAGATACTCTCCCCCCGCACTTATCGTGCGGTTCTTCGCGGTTGCGACGCAGGGGGACACCACCCCCACGTCACGCCCTCCCAAAAAGTTTGGGGGGCGGGGTCACGGCTCGAGTGTTCCCGCTCGAGCCGCCACCCCCGGCTCCCGGAACGAGGCTCCCTCTCTCTCCCAAAGGAAGAAGAGATTCGGCCAGCGCTCCGGGAACCCTACTCCTGGGAACTCCCCCCCAGAAGAGAGGGGAGAACCCCCGCAGGCAGCGCCACCCTCCCACCGGCGCTCTAAGGCACCGGTGAGAGGGCCGCCGCTGCCGCGTCCATACCCGGGGGACCACGTGCGATGAGGCTCCTGGCGAGCCTCTGTGGTCCCCATGCCCCCGGGCCGCGGTTCCCTCCATTAACGGGATTCGACCATTGGTCCGGGGGCGTCACCGAGGCCCTCCCCGGGAGGAGGAACCTAACCTTTTTTTTTTTTTTTTTTTTTACGTCAGGGAATGTGCTAAACACATACCCTCCACCTCGGGGGAGGTGGAGGGTTATGTGGGGATGGATGAGGGCGGAAGGCCCTCTATCCGACCCACTAAACCCTGACGGTGGCCATCCTCGCGCAAAACTGGAAAACCCCCGGGTTCGCTTTACGCATGCAACCGGGAGGTTTCCTCGCGCTCGCGCGCCGAAACGCGCCCGCCCTCTAGGAAGGCCGGTTTTTTGAGGCCGACCTTCCTTGAGAGGGAGAAGTGGGGCCACCACCACTTCTCCCCCTCGGAGGGGACTGCGTGCAATGGATTATAATGGCCCCCGCCATTGAAATCCTGCAGTCCCCCGACCCCCAAGCTGTGGCTCCCTCCGCCCCCAAAAGGGATGTTAGGATTCGGCCATCAACTTAGAGGTCAACTCCCGGAGATTTCCTTCGGAAAGGAAACCTCCGTAGCGGGAGGGGGGAAGACATTCAGCTCAGAGGCCGGTGTTGTCCTCCTCCGTCCCGTTCTCTCACCAATTCTATTCTCATCTTATCGAAGGGAGGGAGATACAAGTCTAGGGCATTCGAGCGTATGCCCTTCTTCGCGTTCCGCCCCTCCTTCCTCTTCGGACGGAATCCGCATTGGGGTCCGCTTCTCTTTCTCTCTCTGCTTCTTCTTTAGCAGAAATGACCACTTCGCAGAATGTGGTCATTCCCGCAAAGGCTTCTTCTTCCTCAACCATTTTCGCGATGATCGTCGGGAGAGACAAGTCTCTCCCTACCTTCTCCACCAGGACACGGCGCTGTTCATCCCACGCTGGACAATCCTCCAGCGTATGCTGCGCCGTGTCCCGATCTGCACCACAGTGGTGGCATCCTGTCGTCGGCTCACGCCTCGCAACTCTGTGCAGGTACTCACCGAAGCACCCATGCCCCGTGAGCACCTGCACCAGTCTATATGTCAACCCGCCGTGCCGCCTCCCCACCCATTCCTGCAATACCGGGCGGATGGCCTCGACGGCCCTCAGGCCTGCTGTAGCTTCTTCGAGCCTATTCTGCCACTTGGACAGTAGGAGCTGTCGAGCCTGATTCTTCAGTCCCGCAGCTGCCTTCTGTGTAAGGATGGCCCCACCTTGTCGGATCTCCCTGCGTCTTCTATAGAGCTCCGCGTGCGATTCCGCCAAGAGTATCCATGGTGGCGATCCCGCCACGACACATGCCGCTTCACAGGCGTTGGTCCTGTACCCCCTCGCCAGTCTGGTGGCCAGTCTTCTTTGAAGCCCCTGCACAATTCTCGTGCTGCTTCTGCTGGCCACCAGACTTTCAGCCCATATGGGGGCTCCATAGAGGATCATCGAGCCCACCGCCGTCATATAAAAGCGACGGGCTCTGTCCTTCGGCCCCCCAATATTTGGCATCAGTCTCCCTAAATCGGAAACCGCCGCCCTGATGCGGGGGGCGAGGCGGCTAAAGTGTTCCTCGAAACACCATTGACTATCAATAGTCAGTCCCAGATATCTTATGTGGGAGCTGATTTCAACGCGGACTCCCCTAATTGTTAAGTGAGACTGATCTGGTCTGTTCCTCTTTGACTTGGCGAACCATATGGCCTCCGTCTTATGGAGGGCCACGTTCAGCCCCAAAGCACGAATGCGACCAACGACTATTGTGGCGCCCACTGTCACTCGGCGGGTAGCCTCCTCCCAGTCTCTCCCCCTGGCAAACACCAGCGTATCATCCGCGTAGCATGTTGCACTTATGCCAGGGAGGAGAGCGCCCCGCAACACAAAGTTGTATCCGAGGTTCCACAGGAGCGGCCCAAGTACCGATCCCTGTGGAACCCCACATCCCGTCTCCCTCCTGAAGAAAACCCCATACCGCCCCCGGTATATGATGCTCCTGTCGCGGAGGTAGTCCTCTATGATCCTCCTGATATAAGGAGGTACTCTGTGATACTCGAGCGCACTCCTTATGCTTTCCCAGGGCAGAGTGTTGAAAGCATTGGCGATGTCGAGACTCACCGCCAATGCCACTCCACCCCGGGATGTCGCCTCCTCCGAGAGGTTTCGCACCCTTTCTATGGCATCAATAGTCGAAAGCCCTTCTCGGAAACCGAATTGGCACTCAGCTAAGTTGGGACCCCTTCTCGACAGGTGCCTGACGATGCGGGCCTCAACTATCCTTTCCAGTAATTTGCCCGCCTCGTCTAACAAGCATATAGGGCGATATGCCGACGGGGATTCTGCAGGGCGCCCCTCTTTAGGGAGGAGCACCAGGCCCGCTTCCTTCCATATCTTTGGGAACTTGCCTTGCTTTAGACATTCGTTGAACAAATGTCTTAGACGGCTACCCAGGGCACTCAGTGCTATAACCCACGCCTTTCCCGGAATGCCATCCGGGCCTGGGGCGGTGTTCTTGGACCTTAGTTTTATCACCGCTCTTTTTAGCTCAAAGGCCGACACTTCCTTGTCCTCTGTCCAAAACACTGCTGGGATAAAGCTCTCCCTACGGTTGTTCCGTTCTTCACCCTCTGGGAAGAGGGCTGCCACCACGCTTTGCAGTGTTTGCGGATGGAGACTCTCGGTAGGAGGAACCTAACCTAACCTAACCTAACCTAACCTAACCTAACCTAACCTAACCTAACCTTTTTTTTTTTTTTTTTTTTTTTTTTTTTGTCGATGAGGAATCACAGTCTTTACTGACACCCGCCGCTTCGGGGGAAGCATTGGGTAGTGTTGGACTCCGGTGGTGACGCATCCGCCGACCTGACCGACTACCAACTAAACCTCACCGGTGGCATCCTGACGCTTAGTGGCAACTCCCCGGGAACCGCTCGCGCATAACTTCCGGGGAATTGCCTCGCGCCTGCGTTATAACGCACCAACTAAAATCGCGAAAACTAAGAGACCCGGGCCAATATAAGACCCGGGTCGACCAACTCGAAGAGGGCATTCCAGCGCCACGTGCAATTGCCGGAATGCCCTGCCCACCATGATTCGGGCGTGCTATGGCGCACACAAACTACCCCGTTTGTGTCACCTGCCCCAAGCATGATGGGTTAGCACTCTATGTAAAAGGAATAAGGAAGTATGGAAAGGAAATGTAGGATAAGGATAAAGGTTTAACAATATTTCGCTCATCATGTAGAGAACGATGACGGAGAAACGGAGAGCATCCCCTCCCGTCTACGCTCCTCTTCCTCCTTCATCTTCATAACTGAGGATGCGAATTCCGTGAACTCAGTCCAGAATTCTTGACTCACCAGGATTATGTCCATTACCTTTGTCAAGGTGAGGCCTTCAACCGGGTCCAGACCCAAGTCTCCCGATAGTCTGTTCCTAAGATTGGCCCAGCTGGGACAAACCGCTAGCGTGTGCTCAAGCGTATCGTCGATGTCATGACAGTGGTAGCATTCGGAGGTTGTCCTCTTGCCTATTCGCCAGAGAAAGTGCCCGAAGCTGCCGTGCCCAGTTAAAATTTGGGTAAGATGATACGTGACAGCCCCGTGCTCCCTCTCCATCCAGCGTACCAAGTGCGGCTTCGCAGCATCGATAGTCCTGCGCCCCCAGGCTCCTGGCCGGCTCAAGAAGATAACCCATTGTCTATGGAGCAGGATTCGTTCCTCCATTCTTATTTCTTTTATTGCATCTAAGCTCCATTCATCGCTGTTCCTCAGTTCCATAATTCTTTGGTAAGTCCTTTGTCTCAAGGACGCCTCCAGAGCCCATGGTGGCATTCGAGCGAGCAGTGTTGCCGCGTCAAAAGAGACGGTTCGATACGCCGCAATGACCCTTATAGCAACGGATCGTTGAACCCTTCGCAGAGGGCGTAAAACTTTGTCCGGAGCAGAGGATAACGCCCTACTCCAGACCGGCGCCGCATACATTGCTACAGACGTCAATACCCCTGAGTAGAGTCTTCGTTTCCGTTCACCGGGTCCCCGGAGATTTGGCATGAGGCGGCTCAAAGCTCTAGATACTTTAGCCAATTTCGCCTCAATATACTCAAAATGCGACCTAAAGTTCCATTTGCCATCGATGATTACCCCGAGGTATTTCATGGACTTACCTACCGCGATATCCGACTTCCCGACTCTAATCAGGGGCATGGCGTCTGGATACCTGTTGCAAAACAACACCGCCTCCGTCTTACTTTCGGATACCGTAAGACCCAGCTTATTAATGTGCCTAAGAACACGCGCTATTTGAATATTCGTATTCACAATTGCTTCAAACAGCCTGTCAGCGGTAGCAATAACCAAAGTGTCATCCGCGTAGCAAATAATCTTGCACCCGTCCTCGAGGTGCAGATCCAACACTGAATCGAAGGCTATGTTCCACAGGAGCGGCCCCATTACCGACCCCTGTGGAACACCAGCCCTCACCGCTCTTTCTTCCAACAAGCCATCCGGATTTTTATACGTTACGGATCTACGAGAGAGATAGTTCGCAACGATTCGCCTAAGGTACATCGGTATGTCCTTGTCTTTCATCGCGGCCAAGATCACACTCCATGGGATGGAGTTGAAGGCGTTCGCGATGTCCAGCCCCACTGCTATCGCGAAACCACCCTCGTCTACTACGCTCTTAGTGCAGTCCCTTACCCGAATAAGCGCGTCCACCGTCGATCGGTTTTTCCGAAAGCCAAATTGATTGGCGGAAAGCGAGTGTTCTGGATTATTTTCCAGCCAGATGTTAATTCGCATCGAGATTATCCGTTCCAAAGTTTTCCCTACTTCGTCTAGCAAGCAGATGGGTCGTGCCTTTACCTTGTTCGGGGCATTAACCGGGCCCTTTGGAATTAGCACTAAAACAGCCTTCTTCCATGCTACCGGAAAAACCCCCTCTTTGAGGCAAAGCGTGAATAAATTTGCTAGGTGGCACATGACTATTCGCGGAGTCCTTTTCCAGATGACCGCCTTGATGTTATCGGGTCCCGGAGCGGCATCCCTCAAAGCGCGCTTTTTCACAAATTCCTCTACCTCCATGAAATTTACCTCGCACTCCTCGTTCCATTCTTCCGCAAGAGTCTCAGGCACGCCCTTGACCCCCACGTCATCAGGAAACAAGGAGTCCAAAAGGCCAGTTAGCACGTCCCTATCCAAAACTTCCGATAGGGTGGGACTGGACTTGCGCAGTTTATTAAGCACAAGCTTATACGGAAGCCCCCAGGGGTCCTTCTCGATCGAATCCATCAACTCACCCCATGAAGTGTGCTTGGATCTCTTTATAGCTCTTCTTAGAGCTTTTTTCGCATATCCGTAACCGACTTCCGCCGATCTGATGCCTTCCGCGACACCCACTCTTCTCAATCTAGTGAGCCGTCTTCTCGCACGCACAGACGCCTTCCTTAAGTCGGAGATCTCCTCCGACCACCAGTACATCTGTCTCCTCTTGTTGTTTGTACGTATCCTCGGTGTAGATACGTTACACGAGTCGCTGATTATCTTAATTAGCCAATCAGCGTACCGATCCGGAGAAAGAGTAGCCTCGTCCGGAACCTGAGCGTCTAAAATAAACTCCAAGGAAGCCATAAATAGCTCCTTGTCCATCTTTTTATGGTTCCACCTACTCTTTGCTGGTTCGCGTACGGTACTGACAGAATTACCGATTCCAAACACGATGTACCGGTGATCGGAAAGAGATTCCACTCGCTCCAACACCGCCCAGTTTGCCACACGCCCAAGGAGACTTGGTGTCGCCCATGTAAGGTCGACAACCGAATCCCCCTGAGGCCTTACACAGGTGTATGAATTGCCCTGATTGATTAGTCTTAAATCGCGCGAAGCTGCCCACCTTTCCAGCAACTCACCCCTTCTGTCTGTATAGGAAGAGCCCCAAAAGACAGACCAGGCGTTGAAATCTCCGCAAACTACCACAGGGCCCGTCAGACTATAAACACCAATATCCAATTCCTCAAGAAAGTTCATGAAAACTCGGATACTGACGTTGGGTGAAATGTAGCACGAAAGGAAATTTATATCCCCGCATTTAACTGCCACAAACCCCCTACCTCGCCTAATACATTTACATATTGACCCTGAAGAACTCTCCGCTCTCCACATAATGGCCGCAAGCTTGTCTTCGCTTGAAAACCACCGATTGGAATCTCGTACGTTTCCCGGAGGTTCGGATATTAGACATAACCCTATATCTTTCTCCATAATATATTGTTTGGACAAATCTAGGGCCGGCCAGCTTCTATTTAGATTTATCTGCAAAATCTTTAAACCCATCTTATCTAAATATCTCCAATGCGAACCGGGGCGTTACCTCCATTTACCGCCACCGAACCCCTTCTGATTTTTTGCACCCCGCTGGGAAAGCCCTGATTCTCTAAACAGCGAGGTGAGCCCAGTCTGTGACGATGATCCTTGCCTATTTCCTCACAGACTACACACCTGGGCATAAGATTACAGCCATTGGCTGTATGCCCTGCCTGACCACATTTGAAGCAAGAACCAGTTCTGTCTACACTAGCTCTGCAATTCACTCGAACATGCCCAAATTTCCAACATTTGAAGCATTGAATCGGTCGCTTCTTTAATAATTCAATACGGACTAACGTCCAGCCTAGCATTACGCTTCCTTTTTCCGCGATTTTAACTGCGTATTCCAGTGGACAGGATATCCAGGCAATGCCCATACGGTCGCGCATTGTGCTGATACCACTAATTTTAATATCATATAGTGGACAGTCGCTGATGCACGCCAATTCCTGCCTAATTTCTTCTTGAGACGTTGCTGGATCAATACTACGCAGCCTTATTTCCCCCATAGCTACAGGGTTCTCCACTCTTGCATCCTCTCCAAGCGCTTCCCCGAGACTAGAGCATAATTGACCCGCCAGCTGTTTGCCCTGCGGTCCAGGTATCTCTATTACTATGGTTCCATTCATCGCCCTCCTCATGCGGGTGTTTTGAATCCCAAGGCTCTTAAGCGAGACACTGCTCTTAGCTTTGCCAAGTATATCCGCGTAAGTGGCTCCTCCCGATCTACTGGTTATTGTCACCACCGCTGGCTTAACCAATCTTTTGCCCGGCTTAATATTATCCGTTTGATTCACCCTCCTAATCGTAGGTTTTTCAATCCTTGGCCTTACCTTGGAAGGAGAAGGAGAGGGATAAGGATGAGGATGAGGATGAGAATGAGGATTATTATAACTAACCCTTCCTCCCCTCCCAACTCTATTCCACTCCTCTCTCGGGGGAATGAGTTGCCTATTTTCTATGATTTTGATGTCCCTACGTGGTCCTACATCTATTTTATTTTTATTTTTAGGTACTCTAAAGACACCTTGTGGCTCGTCAGAAGGCTCCGGGGTTTGCCAATCCATGCTCTCCGGACCTTGCGGCCATGGATCTTTCCTATTCATATACTCTTCGTTACGCGAGCAACCAGGCGTGCTGCCCATCGGTGATCCATCGTCTTCTCGGTAAGTATTAGTGTTAGAGTATATCTTAGTTTTAAATTTAGGTTCACCCTTCTCCACTTTCCTCACCGTTTCTGGCGACCTCTTTTCCTTTGGCGTATTCCTGCTGTTATAACTTCCTGTGTGAGAGGAAGGAGGAGGATCCGGTACCTGAAAGGGACCACATCCCCCCTTCATTGCCGTGATTTGTTTTTGCAAACCTTTGATCATGTTTTGCATGTCCAACATCTCTTTACTGTGTCTTATTTCTTTTCTCTTAAGTTCTTTTACTTCCTCTTTCAATTGGAAATTTTGGCTCTTTATGTAGAGGATATCTCCTTCGGCAACCACCTTTTCTATGAGAGCCTTAAAGATATTTCTGGCGACCTCGTTGCAGCTCTTGAGCTTACCTTCGACGCGTCCTCCCAGGTTGTTGCAAATGGATCTTTGATGTTCCAACTCCGCGAGATAGTCCAAGCCTCTCGCTCCTAATTTTTCTCCATCATATTCGAGCCACTTTTCCCTGTCAAACGTAATCTCGTTGTCTATTTCATCTTTCGAAACAATTTCTTTTTTATTGGACTTCCTTCTAGCTGGTGTGCGGTAGGTCTTCTCTGTCTTCGCTTTACCCTTTTTTACACCCCTTCTACTACCTCTCGATTCCTCTGCCTCGCTATCGCTATTACCGGCAATAGGAGTGTCCTTTTCCTCTCCATAATCTGTGTCTTTTTTAGCTTTCCTAGATTTCTTCTTTGATCCTTCTGTTGCACTCGTATTCGTTCCCTCTTCGCTCTCAGATACACTCCGATTACCTGTACTCTGATTACTTGAGACTTGCCGCGTTATATTTTTTCTCTGGGGTTTAATAAACTCAGCAGACCCTGCAGATTTGTTACTGGAGTCGCTATCAACTACATTTGACAAGTCTATTTTGCTGCTTTGACTCATATTTAGGCTCTTATTAAGTTTTTCTAATCTTTTGGCTTTCAACTCCCCGAAGTTTGGTTTTGTTTCAGTCTTCCGTGTATCGTGTCTAGTTTGTCTTCTGGATACTTCCGGAGATGAAGATGCTAGTTTGTTTTTGTCTAGCTCTTCCAAACTTGAGTCCTCCGTTAATTCCATTTCTGTTGCCAGATTTGATGTGGCTTCTTCATATACTGCCGCAACCTCGATAATCCTGGCCTTCGTTGGTCCACCCTCCTCAAAACCATCTTTTTCCTCTGGTGAAGGCGGATTTTTCCTTTTCACAGATAAGGAGATTCCCGGAGTAATCTCCTCTCAGTGTAATACCTCCCTCGATGCTTCATGGTCGGCGAGAGGTTCTTTCCGACTTGCCTCAGATTGAGTGCAGTCCAAGCTATATCAGCCTGCACGCTCGCTGGCAACGTGCAGACTTTCCCCTCTCTCGATGACGACGGATCAGCACCGGGTACCGTGCCGACACGCCGACCACTGGAGGTTCCGAAGTCCTCCTGTGGTGGTAACTCTTTATCCATATGTTTGTCCATGTCATCATAATTTAAATTGGTTTTATACCGGGGTATCCTTCCCCTCATGTCCAGTTGATCGCCAGTTTGCATAGTATTATCCGTCCAATGAGAGCTGATGTCCTGCATCTCCATATTTGCTATATCGAGGTTACCGTCGCGTCCAAAGCTTGCCATAGCCGCGTCTACCTCGCAGTCGATATAAATTAACTCGATTTTCTTGTCATCTATTTTTTGTGACACATTGATAAACGTGTCTCGAGCATAATCCAGTTTGTTCAGCAGGGCATTGCTATCTATGTCAGTAGGAGATGCAGCCTTAACCTCAATCAATTCAGATGACAATTCCTTACCTCCGCTTTTATCAAAAGAAAGCTCCTCTCCGGATGACTCGCCCGTATGACGCTAATCTCTTCATTTAGGCTTTGAAGTCCCAGCTCTTGTTGCCTTGTTTTATGTAATAGTACTTTTCGCGCCAAGTCCATTCGTTGTCCATGGTCGTATAGTAGTTTAACCAGACAGATAGTTTTCCTAACTGTGTTACGCATATGGCGATGTTCATACGGCAGAAAATATCTCTCTACTTGATGGAGGTTTTCAATTGTGTTCATTGCTAGCCTGTCCACCGATACCCCCTCAAACAATAATTCGTCCATGCCTGCCTCAATATCAAATAGCTCCATTTTGATAATATAAACCAGTCTAAATAATACTCTATGGTAGAGATAGGAGAAAATATTTTGACCTAATAAGAATCCTAACTCGAATTAAATAAATAATAAGGAAGATTCCCAAGGTCTGTTTTATGTGATTAAGTTACGCGTATATAATATACTTGCATATAAGACACCCTGAGAAGAAATTGTATCGACAATATCGCCCAAGGTCAGAAAAATTGAAAGTGCAAGCAGAAAAACACTAATTGTAGTATTCTTAATGATACTATTCTACTTTATAAAGAACCCTAAACTAGGCTAAAGAAAGCTAATATTACTATTTAAGTTTATGTAAGAAAAGTACCTTTGAATAACTATTTAGATTACCCTCCCGATAAAAGTAATATTCAACGTATTATAAGTAACACTAGCTAAGTAAATCGGTATAGTCTAATACCCGATAATATTTACTTCAATCTTCCACAATTATGTACAAACCTGCACAAACCTGCTTGTAAGTTTCTCCGTAAACCGTGCTGACCACCTGTTGGAAAATAATAATAAAAGAACAAAAAGAAAGAAAAAGAAAAATAAAATAAAATAAATTAAAATAAAAATAAAATAAATAATTAAAGTTAAAGATTAAGTTAATTAGAATAATTAAATTTAGAATTAATTAACTAAAGGAATAGAAATACAGAAATAAGAAAGAAAATAATAATGAGATAAATGAAATAATAATAATGATAATTAATCAATTAAATTAAATTAAATTAGATAAAATCTGGTCAACACAGTCAACAGGAGCCTCCTGGATCCGGATGTCCAACCTACGAAAAGAATGATGGGAACAGCAGGAATAAAGATAGTAAAACAACCAATATTTTACACTACGCCGAAGACAATATGAGAGTGTCAAAGAACTCCCGTTATAGCAAATTAAATCTACTTTAAATGTTATAATTATAAATCTAGTCAAAGGGACCACTGATTAGTTTAGAAACTACAAAAATATCACTTCACGTTCCCTAAAAGGTATAGTCTATACATTCACAAAGCCTCTTCGGATTTTGCGACACGTCAGCCGTATGCCACGTCATCCCATCTACGTGTAATTTGCCAGAGATCGTCTAAACCTCAATCTAATGTGCACACGCCGTTGCGCTCGTCGCTATTGCCGTATGTCCTGTTCAACACCACCCTCGTTCCAGTTTGATACCTCAAAATGCAGAATTAGCTAATTAATAACTACACGAGCAATTGAAGAGTAATATTTCACCCGTATAATAAATGAACAAAGCCGGGCAGCAGTAATGCGTCTTGCCACGCCTGCACACATTCCTGGACTGATAACCATGTACGAACCTCAGATGGCGCATACACAGCTTGTAGGAACCATCAGCGCCACCCCGACGCGAGCGCCACCCCAAAGGACAGGCCAATTCATACAACCCGTGACTCACAAATACAAATTCGCTTCGTCACAGACCATACACTTTTACACTCGTTTCACACCTTAAAATTATCGAGTCACCGAGTGGACAATTTCACTCATCGACCCAAGCGCCAAGGTTCCGAGAATCACCGCAATACACCATGTGTCTCGGAATTTAAGTATTAATTATAAATTATAGCATATAATCCAAAGAAGTATAAATATACAAAGCTATAAATGTCTAAATGCCTGCAAAGTATTACAAAACACGAATTTCGCAGCTGATTTCTTAATTATGCTAACTTATTGTTATAATATCCTAAGTACATATTTAGTTAACTATCAAGTAAGTATAAATCGTTCGTAAACGAAAATATGAAGAAAAATAATAATAATGTCATTTATAACTAAATATCTATGTAAAAGATCGAAAAACTAGATCCTAAGATCGCCAGAAGCGCGCAGAAGTGTTTATTCAATTATTGTTCACAGGACCTGTGAACCGGACATAATACCTCAGGCACCCTGTGAACCAAGCTTAACACATGCCTATGATATGTCACGTCTGGGTGATCTCCCTTCTCTCTCTATGCCTAGGCTAGTGAGAAAACGGGCGCTCTCTATTTTTGTGAGGCAACCTGCTTACACCGGCTATACCTCTGGGACGCCGAGAGCTAGGACCGAAGTTACGGATCTAGGGAATGTTGTAGGTCACAGGAGTGGGGTATTAGTTACTAGTTGGGAGTATCGAATCTATTAGCGATATCTTCGATGTCGTTTAAAATAGTTATGACTTGATTGAAAGTTATTTTACCATTCAAATATTCATAGATCAAATTGAGTATTAATTGGTAAATTGTATTGCAAATTAAGCCTTGAAGTTGTTTATTCATCTGGATAATAATAATTCAGGGGCTAATTAATAAAATGAATTTGATATTTATTTAATCGTCTGTGAATTCGACGCTTATTTGAGCACCAGGGATATGAAGATTATCTAAGCAGACTATGAGTTGATCGATATCAATAGTTCCTTCTAAAACGTCAGTTAGTAGCCCGATGATTATATTTATAATTGAATTTGCATCATCGTTTGTTAATCCTTGGACGTCTAATTCAGTAGATCTGGGTAGCATTTGAATTAATTGGTAGAGGCAATGATGAGAATAATATATTTATAATGAGTTAGATAAGGATTATCGTGAGATAACATGAAGGGGAACTAGAGGGAGTGAGATATCAATATCCGATACGTCTATTCATTTGGGTTTAAATATGAATTCAAAAGGAAGGTCTGGGGGTACGGAGAATGTCTTCGGGCAAGTATGATGAATGCCTCGTCGACGATGGAGATACGCAGGGTGTTGATGGGAGGTTTGTCGTCGGGCAAGTATGATGAATGCCTCGACAACGACGGGAAGTAGGGGAAAAGGCAGAGAGTTGCTTGTGTGCTTACGGTAAAAGTATGCGTTGCAACTATAGGTAAAATGAGGATTGGACCACGTCCAGAGTGAAATTAGTTCCGGAATTCTGTTTAAGAATCCTTATGCGATATCTTTCTCCTGTTATCGATTTTTATTAGGTGAGAGAAGGTAATGAGGAGTTGTCTTCGGGCAAGTATGATGAATGCCTCGTCGACGATGGAGATACGCAGGGTGTTGATGGGAGGTTTGTCGTCGGGCAAGTATGATGAATGCCTCGACAACGACGGGAAGTAGGGGAAATGGTAAAGAGTCGTCTGGACCTACGAAAGGTACGTCCAACGGCTAGAGGTAAAATGCGGGTTTGGACGACGTCCGAGTGATACCAGGAGTATTGTTTCTACGTTAATGTTGCTAAATTCTGATATTGATACCTTGAATAATTATGAAAAGGTAGTTGGATTCTGATTTGATAAATACTGATTGACAACGGGAAACTGTTAGCTGCATGCAATGCTTAACAGTGGATTTCGTTTATTTGTTTTAGGAGAAGGTAGTGATTGAAAGAGAATTGTCAGTCTAGAGTAACTTAGAATTAAAATTGGCGTGTTAAATAGTCTGGGTAATTATAAGTACTTACCTTGTGATAGACTGTGAACTTCAGGCAGTGGATCGTAATACGCTCGTTCGCCTTTTTCCCTTCTCTAGGACCTCGGTCGCGGGATGTTTGGCAAAATCAACGTATTCGAGTTTTGAAGCACAAGAGTTCTTTATTTAACTTTTACTTTATAATTCTATGCGCGACTAACAATTTGAGTATGTCGACGCAGTTGACGGCAAACGCGTGACTTTATACAGAGTATCGTAAGGCTACAGAAATGATGTACTGTAGAGCTACGGTGGGATCTCGATAATGAGATGCCGTAGAGTTACGGTGAGATGATAATGATGGTATGCCGCCGAGTTACGGTGAGAATTAAGGGTTTATATACCCATCAAATCGAGAAAAATCTGAGTGTCGTGTGCAATTCCCTTTTGGTGGGGATTTCTAAGAAAGACGTTTTCTTGGAATATGTCACAATAAATTGTACTAAGAGGTCATGATACGGTGACCCGCAGGAGCGAACGCTCTAGGTGTCAACTATCAATTTACGAGTTTTAGATAATCTGGACCGGATATCGAAGTTAGGCGGTGAGCTTGAGATGAGGAGCGACGATTCCAAGAAGTGTCTAATTTATTATTCTTTTGTGGTTTGAACGCTAGCATCCGATAACGCGAGGGAGATAACGGACGGAAGCGGCTTGTCACCTACGATCGGCACTTAATTACTTGCTGATTGTGAGCTGATTTTAGAGGGGTCTGCGCATAGATACATGTTAAAGTTTCTTGTAGTTCGCCAAATATTCATTTGTACGTTTATGGAATCATTTCTTATATAATTTATTTTATGTTATTAATTGGAATTCTTAATGATTGATAATTTATAATAAAACTTGAGTTTAATGCAATAGGGTAAGATTAAGTTATTTCTAAATTATGATTCCATAACGTAATATCGAGGCTTTCTTGTTCTCGTTTGACTTAATTCTATAATAAAATATTCTCTTTAATTATATCCACTTGGGCCTTATTTATAAGTCTCTTCATTTAATAATTTACTCAATAAATCTTAATAATCTTGGGTTCGTTATCGAAATCATTTAATGACTGAAATAAGGCTTCGTAAATATAATTGCGGATGAAATCTTAAAATATTAAGTGTTTGAACACTTTTAGTAATTCATCGAATGCTTGTCGCAGGCTTGTCGTTACAATGCATCGCAAGATAAGGATTTATGGAACCTTCCTCATAATAATTCTGTCAGTGATTAAAATACTTCTAAAACTCATTACTATAAGTCTTAAATTGTTAAGTAAAGTTCGACAAGTTATTATGTTTCTGATTCCATAAATAATATTATTATATTGTTTAATTAATATTGAATATTCATATATAAGTGGGTTAGTCATGATTAAAATATATTCTTATTGCTAAGGGTTAGTTTCATTTAATAATAACTGGTTAGTTGAAGTATACGCTCAGGGGTCTCGGATGACGTTTGATTGGTCGGATCGCTAGTTCCTGGTAGCGGCTAGTTAGAACTAGATAACTGGAGACCCTAGATTTGGTATGGTTAGTAATTAATAATATAAATGCTTGATTTTAGTCTAAACAATTATATGTAAAGAGGAAAATCATTAATTATCCTTAAATTTTAAGTATTGGCGCAGGAAAAACAGTAGTGCGCAAAAATATGGTTTTGCGAAAATGACGGGACGTTACACCTCCCCCCTTATTTAAGAACAAATTGCGATGTATTCGAAGGAATTTGTTCGAGATCTTTTAAACGATCTCTTAAATTCTGATATGAATTAATATCAGAAACATTATTAGTAGTTGCTGATTCGATGTTGGATGAGGCATTATCATTTGGTCTTGAAAACCCATTAATGATTACGGTAGGTTCCCTGGAGAGGTCTTCAGGAGCAGAAGGTGACGGTGGTCCCTTGGCTGGTTTTTTATTATCGGTCCTATCGACAGGTCCTCGTGCGAGATGAAGTAGTAGATGAGTGAGAGAGCTCCAAATGGCTCCAGCCAAATGCATGCTCCATCCATAGGCGGAATGTAAGGCATAACCGTGAATAGCTGTATCGACGAAGACTTTTATGATGCGGATAATTATTAGAATGCCAAGGATTCCAGCGGTTGCGGATCCGAATGAAATAAATCCGGTCCATACTCGTGAGGCGGCACTCTCGGCAATTTTATTGAGAGAGGCTTCGTCCAATAAATTATACATGGAGACAGCGTCGGAGTTAATGGAGTATCCCGTAATTCCTCTTGCAATTGTATTTAGAAGAGCGGGTTTCTCTGCGGGGAACATAATGTGATCCCTCAGTTTTTCTATATCTTCTTCGGAGTATATTCCGCTGACAGCGAGGGCTCCTGGCGTCAAATAATCCCAGGTTAATGTCGTCATTGGTTTTAATTGTTGCGGAGGTAACTGTCTGATTTGAGGTTCAGGTGTAAATTGAACCCATGTATCCTCGATACGGTACATAGTTGGTAATTCAAAACTGCATTCCCTTTGATTTCCATATTTAGAAATTATCCGGGATTTCGGGGTGAGAAACAAGGAAGTGTTGCGGGTGGTTACAGGTAATTCCGTGTAACATTCCTTTGTTTTCCTTACTACAACATCTACAGGTATGCATTTGACGATGTGCGTGGTTTCCCCGGTTGTAACTGCCATATAGCCGGGTCCTTTCATAAGGCGATATGCGAATTCATCTGGTTGAAGAGTAGCGAAAGACAGGGCGTTGGTGATTACCTGTCTTTCTAATTCGCATTTTTGTTGCATAACATTATAATATAATGAAGTCATTTGTTGTCGGATGTGTTTTTCCACATACACGAATTTAGAATTCATATATGTGAATATATCCAGGTTGTCCACGGGGATGATACCTCGGCTGGCGAAGGTATCGCCTTGCTTTGTCTCTAGGATAAAGAGCTTAGGGTGCTCTGTGCGAAATAAAGTGTATCCGCACAAGGGTTGTTCTTTTGTCTTCGTAAGTGCGAACGTGACGTCCTGCGTAGTCAGACTATAAATAATTGGAGAAAGAGGGTTAGTTGAATTATCTGTAATTTTAGTTGCTAAACCCTCATAAAGAACGTCATATTGATGGAAATTGCAAGCAGATGTTGGCAAGGATTTCCAATACGAGTATCCGTTTTCGGAATCGATGCAAAATCCTTCGCTCAAGAGACAAATGGTTCCGGATTTTAATATTATTTTTCCGGAGTTTAATTGTACGGGAACGTGCGATGTCCTCAAGGAGATCTTGACGACGGCTTGAACAACGACGTTGTCCCAGGTTCCGTAAGGGTCGGAGTACTGAGTGCCTTTGCAGGTTCCGTCGTTATTAGTGCGTCCGGCTAAGGTGAGACTGTGATAAGTAGTCTGATTAGCTCTTAGTCCGTGAATGATATTGCTATCTCCGAGAGAGAATGTTCCATCTTGGAATGCCCTTCGGCACACTGTATATCCGGTTTCGTGGATATAATCTGCCTTTCCGTTATGGACTATGGAGACATGCGAGTGCATTCCGCAGTGGTAAATTGTCCGTGATATTTCCACCTTGCACTGGATGACTTCTGCATGATTGTAGTCCGAGAGTTGTAAGAGTTGCATGTAGACGTCAGTCGAATTGGGTTTCCGTATATCAAGATTGCATTCTCCAACATCGAGCAACGATACCGAAGTAATATTCAGGTGTTGTCCGCCACAATCGAATCCAATAAGAGCGTGAATCGGATTAACGAGAACGAGAATCGCGAAGTACGACAACATGTCTGTAATAATGCATAGTGAAGTATATATATATAGATATTCTTAATCTAATTGTTCGTGTATGTGATATTGCTTTAAAATTATGGTTATATGTGTATGTTTGTATTCCTATAGCTTTGTAATCAAGTAGGATATATATATATGTGATTATTATTGAATATATATATATTCTTATTCTAATTATACGTAAATATATATATATTGTTTTATTATTATTATTTTTTTTTTGTGTGCTTTTTGGGTTTTTTTTTTCTTTATATATATATCTATATATATATATAGTATATGAGGTATCCTTTTGTCACCGAGTAAAGTATGGAATTATAATAGATTATATGCACGTTTTATTCTAAAATTATGAATATGTAAATTATTTTTTTCCTTTTTTTTTTTATATATATATGCTATATGTCTTATAACTTTATTTTGCAACTGAGTAAGATATAAGAATTGTACTTGGGTATATATGTACGTTCTATACTTAAGATATATATATTTCATTAAAATTACTTTAATTAGATCAGTTAGAACCAATGCGTAGATGTTAATTATTTAGGGTGAAGCTTATCGTAGCGAGGAATATATACTATATTAACTTACATAGATGCTTAATGATAAAAAAAATTCTCTTCTCTCTTTTTGTTATTATTTTTTTCGAGGACGCTTTCGTATTTTGTTAGTTCTCTGAATCAGGCCGCCAAGCTGCGAGGGTCTGATATTGCATCCATATGTGTAGTTTTTCGCTGGGAAAGGTTGTGTTTTAACGTCTTTGGTAAGTTAGAAAGGGCGTGTCAAGTCGTAAACATATCATAGGTAGAAGTGTATGTGAGTAGAGGGGGAATGGGAGGAAAAAGAAAATGGTTTTCCACGTGCAGGTCAACGAAGAAGAATCGCACAGTCGCACTTTAGTTTTTGCAGTGGTAAGAGTGTTGTGAGAAAAGAAAAATTTATAATGGAAATTGAAGTCCCGTATTCGAAAACGAGGGTGGTGATCAGGCGATTACCGATAATTCTGGTGATGGAGTTTGATAAGGAGAACGTAAGTAGTTATTCATGAATGTGTATGAGTCTGTTTTATTATTAATGCTATTACCTCTGATATTAATGATATTTGATATTTGCTTAATAATTTGGAACGGGGCGATCGAGATAGGGAAATATAATAATTAAGGGTTTTCTTTCTCAGCCCGACGTTATTCTTTCTGTGTATCAATACACGAAGAAGGATCGCGAAGATCGGCGAGTGAGAGCCGAAGAGAGACGGCGCTGGGAGGCTTTCCTGGAGGAGGAAGGGGATGATATTTTCTCCCTGAATAAATTATTTGAGGAATGGAGCGAGGAGGAGAGATTGTTCAGAGAGAGATTTCTGATCACCGATGAGATGCTCAGTAAGTTCTTTTAAAAAAATTTTTTTTTTATGACGCGGTTTGTTAATATATAATTGATAATTCGATGTATGTAACCTTTATTTGTTTGTTAGAGGACGACTGGGATTGTGGACCACCGTGGAGGGTATGCTTGTGGAAGAACGTAGTGAAGATGAGATGACTACGTGCTGAAAGAAGGGTGCAGAGAATGATCGATTTCGCGGCGCCGGTGAGGAGGTGTGAGGACGCGGGGTACGATGATTTTGAAGACGCGGAGTACCGTGAAGAAGTTTTACGCCAAGCGGGATTCTATAAGAATTAGGTAAGTAAGCTTTCTTTTACTTTGTTTTGCCTTGGGTTTATCTCATTGCTTGACATTACATTATTTTTGTGCATTGTTTCAGAACTGCCTTGATAGCGTCATCGATTCAGGTTATTCTGAAGAGCGCGCGCGCGATTGCAAACGTATATATTTTTAATAGTTCCTTTATAATAATTATTATCGCATGTATTTTACGTAATTATTAAAATTATGCTTATCGAGAAACTGCGTTATTTTATTTCATACTGCCTTCATAAGTACTTTATATACTCGTAAGATTAGAGGAAACACCGTAGAAGCATTTTATTGTTTATGATTAAGATTCATTAATTAAAATATATATATTCTTATGATTTAAATCCATATATATATGATTCGTAAGAAGCTAAGAATGCACTTTGTTATATTATTATCGTATTAATTATCGTATATATATATTTTGTTTTTTTTTTTATTTTGTTTTTTTTATTATTTTTTTTTATTTATTAAATAGGACGAGCACTTTATTATCTACGATCAAGATTAAATAAATCAGATATTTGTCAGCCATATTTGCTTAAGACTAGTTATTTGTCGTAATGTAATTGTTTCGCCAGAATAATTATAGTAGTAAGATCGAAGGAAGCTATAAAGAGACATTTTATCATTTTATATATATAAGATTAAATAGATAGGACACTTTATCGTATTAGGATTAAATAGATAGGACATTTTAAAGTTACTTAAAGTATAGTATATTTTCCAAAATGTTTTCGTTCAATGTCTTCATTAAGTATTAAAATACTTAGAGTTAAAAGTAGTAATATAGAATGTATATTTTATATAATTTTAACGATATATTATCATTTAATATATATATATGTATTATCTCTATAAATTTGAACACTAATAATGATTAAATGCTGCGTATAATTTTCATATTACGTTTTAGACTGTACGTTTAACGAAATGTAGTATAACTAGTTTACTGTATCTCCTAATTTTAGTTAATTACGCGGAATTGCATTTGCCTTGGACTTAAGTATTTATAAGGTTATAATAAAGATATAATTTATTCTATACTTTGTTATAGATTAGTGATTTATTTGGTTAATAAATGTTAAGCTAGAGACCGTTTATAGAATTGTTTTAGTTATGACTAGATAACTCATCAAGGTTAGAATATAGGTTACATAGGAGTATGTAAATGTTAAAAAATAGATTTTGTTTTAGTAAATAGATTATTTGGTTATTAGGTTGGGGTTCTCAATTCAATTTCGAAGCCAGTGTTGTTATCGTACACCGAGAGGTAAAGAACATCCAGGGTAGCAGTGTCCAGAACTAGAAGTGCGATTTTGTTAGAATAGTATGTTTTAAAGGCGTTCATGAATTCTATATAAGCGATAAAGCAATCGTTACATTGTAAAACAGAGCGTTTTTCTATGGCTATTTCGCTGCTGCAGATTTGACAGTCGGCAGGGCTCATATCTCCGTCTATAACTCCATGACCAATTATATGTTTATAACCCTTTGGGGTTGTGCGGTTATAGCATTTAATACAAAGTCTATTGCCACTTTCTTCAGCTTGGTAGCCAGATATTCGTAGGCATTTTATTTCATATAGTTCTGGAAAATGCTTTAACAAGGGATGTGGGTTGTATTTAAAATTCTTCCCGATGCACATTTTGCAATTAGTAAGTATAGCGTTAGTACTTATTGTTGTTAAAGTTTTTTTTTTATGCGTATAAAGTGGAAATATTTAGTACGGTTGCTGCATTTAAGCAGAAATTAAGATGGTTTATTAGAAATGGAAAATTTGTTAATTAGTTAATTAATAAAAGATGTCAGGTGATCCGTAAAACAGTATTGATAAAAAGGAGAACTGTTTCCACCTGAAGTTGATCCGGGGCCTTAGGGGCAGTTCGTAGTCACAGACGATGGAGAGCTGTTAAAGAGGATAACTGCTTTAGGCCCTGGAATAATGTTTCGTTGGCGCTGCCAACATCTGTAAACAAAGATGATACATGTTATTTTATCCTGGTTCAACATGTGCAATTTTTAACTTGTTAACGTGAACAATTCTGGGTTTATTTTTGACTAATAATTTGACGTTGCACTGCGGTAGAACTTCTATAATTTCATGGGGTCCGGTATATTGGTCGGCGAATTTTCCTTTTGCAGGTTCCTTTAGTAAAAATACACGTGATCCTACTTGAAAATTTTGTTCGTTAACTTTTCGATCGTAATAATGTTTACTTCGTTCTTTAGAGTTTATGAGGTTTTTGCGTGCGTCTTCTTGTGTGTCATGTATTCTGTTAAATAAATCAGTCAGATAATCTCGATAGGTAGTCTCTAGATTTCCTTCGACAGGTGGGTGAGCGGAGGGTAATCGGGCTATTCTACCGAAGATTAACTCAAATGGTGGGTATTTAGTTCCTTCATGAACACTAGTGTTATAAGAAAACATTGCCATGTTAATATGACTATCCCAGTCTCTCTCTTTCTGGACCTGAATTTTAAGATATTCTGTCAGTACATGATGTGATCTTTCAAGAGAACCGTTAGATTGAGGATGATAGGCGGTAGTTTTAAAGTGTTGTATATTAAACATTTTAGCTAAATTTCGTATGAGACCAGAGAGAAAATTAGTTCCTTGGTCCGTAAGGATGGCTTTAGGAGCGCCGTATATGCAAATGAAATTTCTAGTGAGCGCAATAGCAATGGATAAAGAATTAGCTTCTCTTAAAGGAACGGCTACAGAATATTTAGTCAATAAATCTTGCATAGTTAATATATATTGATTTCCAGAATTTGTTATAGGGAGAGGACCTACTATATCGAGAGCTACTTTGTCGAATGCGGCCCTAGGTGTATCTGTAATTACCATGGGTTGTCTTGTTTTTACACGTGTTAATTTCTTTAACTGACATTGACGACACCTCTGAATAAGATGCTGTATATCTTTTTTCATAGTGTTCCAATGATAATAAGGTCTTAATCGGTTATAAGTTTTAGTTACTCCTTTATGACCACCGTGAGCGGAAGAATGATTCTCGATAATGAGCGTTTCGCGTTCTTCGGCAGGGGGAATTCGAACTAAGTTTTCGCAGACTGTAATGTGGATGGGTAATTCTCTCAAAAATTCTTGAATTTGACTAATCACGTATCGCCATGGTATATCGTCGAAACGATCAGTTTTACTGATACTAAAGGAAGCTAAACGTAATTCGGTTACGGCATCTAAAAGGGAACGCATACAATTTTTTAACGTTTGTTGTTCTAAACGCGAACGATTATTTAATCTTATAGGAATGGATATTAATGTTTTTGATTTAACTGTTTGTACATTTACTCTTTCAAACGTGAGGTTCTCATATACAGGTAGTAAATTTGCTTGTTGATATTCTTTAGCGCCGTTATCATAAGGAGTTCCATCCATTTGAATAAAAATTACGTGATCGTCTTTTTGTCTTAATAAACAGTCGCGGCTTTCGGTTACTAGAATTAAATCTGTTTCCCGTGGTTCTGCGAGTTGGAGTACTTCTTCATATATGTGATCTCCTTCGCGTAGGTCAATAACTGTTCTTCGTTTATTGTCGCCGTCTTCGCTGCTGTCGTCGTCACTGGAATATTCTTCTACTATTACGTCAGGTTCCTGAGGATGTGGATTAGGTGGAGGAGTCTTAATAACTTCGCAATAAATATTAGGGTTACTAGAAACAGGTTCGACTAATGATTCGTTTGGAGGTTCATCATACTCGTGATTTACGAATAGAGGAATGGCGAGATTAATAGGTGGATTTCTGGATAAAGCATCTGCATTATTATTTAAACTCCCTTTCTTATATTGTATTTCGTATTCGTATTCAGCCAATTTTGTTCTCCATTTCCATAATCTGGAGGAAGGGTCCTTAATAGAATGTAACCATACGAGGGGTTTATGATCAGTAATAATAGTGAATTTCTTTCCGTATAAATAAGGTCGAAAATGATTGACGCAATAAACTATGGCTAAGCATTCTTTTTCGATAGTAGAATAATTTTGTTCGGCGTTATTTAACACGCGGGAGGTATAAGCGATAGGTAAATCTTTTCCGATTTGCCCTTGACTGAGTACTCCTCCGACAGCATATCCGGATGCGTCGGTTGTTAAAATGAAAGGTTGAGTGAAATCGGGATATTGAAGTATAGGTTCAGAGCATAAAGAGCGTTTTAGAATGTCGAAAGCCTCTATTTGCTTTTGTTGCCAATTAAACGTATTATTTTTCTTTAGTAGGTCTGTGAGTGGTTTAGCGACCTTGGAAAATTGAGGGATAAATCGTCTATAGTATCCAGCTAATCCTAGAAATTGTTTTATGTGTTTTTCATTTTTCGGAGGGGGAAATCTAACTATAGATGCTATTTTCTTTGGATCGGGCCTGACTCCGTCATCTCCGATAATATGACCGAGGTACGCTACTTCGTGATGTAGAAATTCGCATTTATCGGGTTGTAATTTTAAATTCGCGTTTCTTAATCTTTGCATCAATTTATTAAATTTAATTTCATGCTCTTCTAGAGATCTGGCGTAAATAACTATGTCGTCCATATATACGAATAATTCATTACCCTGTAATCCAGAAAGAACGTTATCCATTAATCTTTGAAAAGTCGCTGGAGCATTTTTTAGACCGAAAGGCATTCTTTTAAATTGATAATGACCGTATGGAGTTGAAAATGCGGTTTTAGGGGCATCTTTAGGAGCCATGGGGATTTGATGGAAACCGGAGGCTAGATCGAGAACAGAGAAATATTTAGCGGATCCTAATTGATCTAAAATATCAGTTATATTTGGGAGAGGGTATGCGTCTCCTATGGTTTTTTCATTGAGACCGCGATAGTCGATGACCATTCGCCATCTTTTATTTCCCTGCGAATCTGATTTTTTGGGTACTATCCACACGGGGGAATTATAAGGGGATGTAGAATATTCGATTAAATTATTGGATAATAATTCATTAACTTGTTTATTGATCTCGTCTTTGTGGACAGGAGGAAATCGATATTGTTTCGTATGGATAGGGATCTCATTAGTAGTGGGTATGAAATGCTGAGTGGCGTTAGTAGCTCCGAGATTATCGTCAGGAAGATGAAATCTGTCGGCATGATTATGAATTAATGATTTGACATTATTGAACTCCTCGGAGTTTAAATGTTCTAATCGTAGAAGCTGCATGGTAGCAGATGTGCGATCGCAAGAAGCTTCGTCATTGCGAACTTCTTCGAGATATGAAGGGTTATTAATATATAAAGGAGAAGTCGTTACGAGCCCTCGGGTTGCAACGACTTGGGTAGAATTGTCTTCAAAATCTAATTGATCATTATGAATCACTGGGTGCCCTAAGGTTGCAGTGATATTTTCGTATCTAACCTTTTCATTGCATTCAGAAGAAGGACCATCGGTCGTCTCATTCCCTCGGGTTTTGACGACACCGTCTGGGATCGTGGATCCAGACGTATCCGCAAAGTCAAAATCTTCTAATTCGGCAGAAGGGACCTCTACGTGATAAGCACGGTCAGAGGTATTAATAATGGGTAGGTAAGCTTTACCGTTAATATTAGAGACTATAGCTTCTCCGAGATATACATCTTTGTTATACACGAAGCGAGGTATATATCCGTATGATTTATCTGGGTTAGTGATATTAATGAAAAAGGGCGAGACGGATCGCGGTCCGACGCGGAGAAAACTTGCCTCTGAGAATGGAATTCTAATATCGTCGTAATGTAAGCATCGATTTTTATAATCGATAGTAGCGGCGCGTGTTTTCAAAAAGGTGTTTCCTAAAATTCCATCCTGAGGAAAAGTGACGGTATCGGGAATTATATGAAAACAGGTAGGGAGACCAAGAAAATTTATAACAACGGAGCCTAAAGTCGGCATCACTTCTGAAGATAGTCCCTGAAGAGCTAGGACATCTTCTTCGCGAATTTTTATTTTTCGATCAAGACAGTGTCGTTTTATGAGATTTACTCCAGAGCCTGAATCGACCATGAAGAGGCAGTCTCCCTGAAGGTCTGGGGATGAAAGGACAACAGTGGGTAAGCTATGGGGTTTTGCTTTTTCTTCTATTCTTCCAATACTGGTGATAAGGTATGAGTCGGGCTTAGAGGTCGCACTGTAGTAACTGGTGCGCGTTGGAGAAGAGAAGGGCGTCCCGGTTGAGCATCGTTCCGGCGGGCGCCAATTGTTACCGGAACGCTCTGGGCGTTTCCCTGATTATTGTTACTGGTAGAAGGGTGAGGAGGGGAAGAATTATTTCCGAGGGAGCGTCTGTACGCGAGCTTGCGACATTCGTCAATAAGATGTCCGGGGTTTTTACAGTAGCGACAGATTTTCTCGGTAGGGTAATTAGGTCCGGGTTGTCCTGGGATAAGAGGTTTTATAAAGGGGATATTATTTCGTGATGATTTTGATAGAGAGGATTGTTGTGGATCATGAGTTATTGTTTGTTGCAATGGTCCGGATCTATTCGAGAAATCAGCGCGAGGAGGGATGTTAGCTCTATGCATGGACGTAGCCCGTTTGCGCGCATTTTCTGCTTCTAGAGTTTTTGATAATTTTATAGCAGTCTCGAGGACGTGGTCGAGTGAGAAGGCTCCTTCTAATTTAACTCTAATCAACAAATCAGTAGGGAGACCGTTAACGAAACTAGTACTAACACTACGGTCGATGGTATCTTTGGTGGATTCGTCGATATCTCCGTAACAGTCGCTTTCTCCGTCGATTATAGCTGCACGTAATTCTTTTACTCTGGCTATATAATCGAAAATATCTTCGTTAGGTTTCATATAGATGTTTGCGAGTTCACCGCGATACTGATCTACAGATTTATTTGGACCGAAAATAGCTTTTAACTGTTTTGTTAATGAAAAAACAGAGTTATATTCTCTTCCTTCTACTGCGGAGTAAGCATGTCCTTGTAATTTATTAATTATAAGTTGCACTAAGTAATGTTCGTGATATTGTGGTATTAATTCGCGGGCACGTTCGCAGATTTTACTAAATTGAAAAACAGACATTTTGTGTCCGTCGTATTTAGGGATAGAATCGACTACGTCTTTAAAACGGATCGGAGAAGGTATGTCGACGGGACTAGTCGCATGAGTGTTTTCTGAAGGGAGGTAATCAAAATGAGCTCTTCTTTGATTGGATGCATCAGAAGTCAGACTATTATTAATACGTTGGTTTAAAATCTCTACTTGTCTGGGTAAAGCACTAAGGTGAGAGATTTGCTCAACTAAGGTAGTTAATATTGAGTCATGCTGGTCGTCTGATTTTTTTGTTTCGATTTCTCGTAATAGTGCTTTAAATTCGTCTGTCTTTTCCTGCAGTAATTTGTGTTGTTCTTTGAGTGATTTTTCTTTTTCTGTTAACATTTGACTAAAAATTTCAAGTTCGGATCGTGATACACCTTCCTCAGCCTCGGAGGGAGGATTAGAACTTTGCGATCGTGTAGTCGGCATGGCGCACTTACCTTAGAGAGAAATAAGAGGCTGAAAGAAAATATATTAATAAGATTAGTTACAGTGTTCGGTCGCTTAATCGGGACCGAATAGATGTCGAATTTTATAGATTTTGCGACGGGGATCTGTACGTTCAATTGTTTTGTAATCAGGATATTTGCATTCGAATTCTATTGGCGTTGGGTTGTAATCGATACTCTTATTTTCGTTAGATAGTGGTTCGGGGTCGTTTGTATTATTAGTTAAATTGTATAATTTGGTAAATAAGAGAAGGGGATTTTGGAAAGAGGAGATGGTTTCTTTGATCTGGAAATTAATCCTTTTAATTTGAACTCGACGCCCGCCTTTCCTGGGCATGAGGGAAAATAAAATGTATTTGAAATTTTAACTTATTTCTCAACTGTTGCCACACTCTTCGTCAGCGACAGTTGGTGTTGTTGCCACACTTCGTCAGCGACAACTAAGTCAAATCTCAAATCAAGATAATCATTTAGGAAAGGAATTGAATATAATTGAAAATTCAATCGTAATCGTCTGTTGCCACCCTCTTCGTCAGCGACAGCGATAATTGTTGCCACACTTGTCAGCGACAATTTGATCAAATTTCAAGTTACACTCGTTATTCACTTTCGATTTAAATTTTTAGAATTTTAACGCGAAAGAGGATTAATTCTTGAGACCTTTACACAGGAGGATCCTTATCAGTCCTTTAGGCAATCCCACCGCTGCCACCAAAGTTTTTTGGATTGTCACGTCTGGGTGATCTCCCTTCTCTCTCTATGCCTAGGCTAGTGAGAAAACGGGCGCTCTCTATTTTTGTGAGGCAACCTGCTTACACCGGCTATACCTCTGGGACGCCGAGAGCTAGGACCGAAGTTACGGATCTAGGGAATGTTGTAGGTCACAGGAGTGGGGTATTAGTTACTAGTTGGGAGTATCGAATCTATTAGCGATATCTTCGATGTCGTTTAAAATAGTTATGACTTGATTGAAAGTTATTTTACCATTCAAATATTCATAGATCAAATTGAGTATTAATTGGTAAATTGTATTGCAAATTAAGCCTTGAAGTTGTTTATTCATCTGGATAATAATAATTCAGGGGCTAATTAATAAAATGAATTTGATATTTATTTAATCGTCTGTGAATTCGACGCTTATTTGAGCACCAGGGATATGAAGATTATCTAAGCAGACTATGAGTTGATCGATATCAATAGTTCCTTCTAAAACGTCAGTTAGTAGCCCGATGATTATATTTATAATTGAATTTGCATCATCGTTTGTTAATCCTTGGACGTCTAATTCAGTAGATCTGGGTAGCATTTGAATTAATTGGTAGAGGCAATGATGAGAATAATATATTTATAATGAGTTAGATAAGGATTATCGTGAGATAACATGAAGGGGAACTAGAGGGAGTGAGATATCAATATCCGATACGTCTATTCATTTGGGTTTAAATATGAATTCAAAAGGAAGGTCTGGGGGTACGGAGAATGTCTTCGGGCAAGTATGATGAATGCCTCGTCGACGATGGAGATACGCAGGGTGTTGATGGGAGGTTTGTCGTCGGGCAAGTATGATGAATGCCTCGACAACGACGGGAAGTAGGGGAAAAGGCAGAGAGTTGCTTGTGTGCTTACGGTAAAAGTATGCGTTGCAACTATAGGTAAAATGAGGATTGGACCACGTCCAGAGTGAAATTAGTTCCGGAATTCTGTTTAAGAATCCTTATGCGATATCTTTCTCCTGTTATCGATTTTTATTAGGTGAGAGAAGGTAATGAGGAGTTGTCTTCGGGCAAGTATGATGAATGCCTCGTCGACGATGGAGATACGCAGGGTGTTGATGGGAGGTTTGTCGTCGGGCAAGTATGATGAATGCCTCGACAACGACGGGAAGTAGGGGAAATGGTAAAGAGTCGTCTGGACCTACGAAAGGTACGTCCAACGGCTAGAGGTAAAATGCGGGTTTGGACGACGTCCGAGTGATACCAGGAGTATTGTTTCTACGTTAATGTTGCTAAATTCTGATATTGATACCTTGAATAATTATGAAAAGGTAGTTGGATTCTGATTTGATAAATACTGATTGACAACGGGAAACTGTTAGCTGCATGCAATGCTTAACAGTGGATTTCGTTTATTTGTTTTAGGAGAAGGTAGTGATTGAAAGAGAATTGTCAGTCTAGAGTAACTTAGAATTAAAATTGGCGTGTTAAATAGTCTGGGTAATTATAAGTACTTACCTTGTGATAGACTGTGAACTTCAGGCAGTGGATCGTAATACGCTCGTTCGCCTTTTTCCCTTCTCTAGGACCTCGGTCGCGGGATGTTTGGCAAAATCAACGTATTCGAGTTTTGAAGCACAAGAGTTCTTTATTTAACTTTTACTTTATAA
Source organism: Prenolepis imparis (assembly GCF_030444845.1). Taxonomy (NCBI): domain Eukaryota; kingdom Metazoa; phylum Arthropoda; class Insecta; order Hymenoptera; family Formicidae; genus Prenolepis; species Prenolepis imparis. The sequence continues at coordinate 612,496 of NW_028141179.1, read as the reverse complement.
TTCTATGCGCGACTAACAATTTGAGTATGTCGACGCAGTTGACGGCAAACGCGTGACTTTATACAGAGTATCGTAAGGCTACAGAAATGATGTACTGTAGAGCTACGGTGGGATCTCGATAATGAGATGCCGTAGAGTTACGGTGAGATGATAATGATGGTATGCCGCCGAGTTACGGTGAGAATTAAGGGTTTATATACCCATCAAATCGAGAAAAATCTGAGTGTCGTGTGCAATTCCCTTTTGGTGGGGATTTCTAAGAAAGACGTTTTCTTGGAATATGTCACAATAAATTGTACTAAGAGGTCATGATACGGTGACCCGCAGGAGCGAACGCTCTAGGTGTCAACTATCAATTTACGAGTTTTAGATAATCTGGACCGGATATCGAAGTTAGGCGGTGAGCTTGAGATGAGGAGCGACGATTCCAAGAAGTGTCTAATTTATTATTCTTTTGTGGTTTGAACGCTAGCATCCGATAACGCGAGGGAGATAACGGACGGAAGCGGCTTGTCACCTACGATCGGCACTTAATTACTTGCTGATTGTGAGCTGATTTTAGAGGGGTCTGCGCATAGATACATGTTAAAGTTTCTTGTAGTTCGCCAAATATTCATTTGTACGTTTATGGAATCATTTCTTATATAATTTATTTTATGTTATTAATTGGAATTCTTAATGATTGATAATTTATAATAAAACTTGAGTTTAATGCAATAGGGTAAGATTAAGTTATTTCTAAATTATGATTCCATAACGTAATATCGAGACTTTCTTGTTCTCGTTTGACTTAATTCTATAATAAAATATTCTCTTTAATTATATCCACTTGGGCCTTATTTATAAGTCTCTTCATTTAATAATTTACTCAATAAATCTTAATAATCTTGGGTTCGTTATCGAAATCATTTAATGACTGAAATAAGGCTTCGTAAATATAATTGCGGATGAAATCTTAAAATATTAAGTGTTTGAACACTTTTAGTAATTCATCGAATGCTTGTCGCAGGCTTGTCGTTACAATGCATCGCAAGATAAGGATTTATGGAACCTTCCTCATAATAATTCTGTCAGTGATTAAAATACTTCTAAAACTCATTACTATAAGTCTTAAATTGTTAAGTAAAGTTCGACAAGTTATTATGTTTCTGATTCCATAAATAATATTATTATATTGTTTAATTAATATTGAATATTCATATATAAGTGGGTTAGTCATGATTAAAATATATTCTTATTGCTAAGGGTTAGTTTCATTTAATAATAACTGGTTAGTTGAAGTATACGCTCAGGGGTCTCGGATGACGTTTGATTGGTCGGATCGCTAGTTCCTGGTAGCGGCTAGTTAGAACTAGATAACTGGAGACCCTAGATTTGGTATGGTTAGTAATTAATAATATAAATGCTTGATTTTAGTCTAAACAATTATATGTAAAGAGGAAAATCATTAATTATCCTTAAATTTTAAGTATTGGCGCAGGAAAAACAGTAGTGCGCAAAAATATGGTTTTGCGAAAATGACGGGACGTTACAGATATCAAAAATGCACGAAAAAGCATGTGATACGCACTCCGATGCATCAGGGAACCGCCACAACGTTAGCCAGCCCCTTGGTATATAATATTAGACACTAATTATAGCAATAATTAATGAAAGTTACTCCTAAACTAACTTCGATATATATCGAAACTATTTCCGTCCTCAGACAGAATATACGATCACTTGTCACTGCGGGAAATGTATAGATCACTATAGTTTGCTCCGCACTATCGCTGGAGGGTGCCGAGGCCCCCCCTCGGTCAACAATGTTAATAAATAATCCAAATTATTCACAGACTGTAAGAGCACGTGTCTATAACGTTCCCGACAAACTCGGTGTAGAACCTGAGTGCAGAAAGCGCAGCCAAGTGCTACTCACCACCAGCGCCAAAGTTACGCACTTTGCCGCTGCGTAAAGTACAGTCCGCGACAAAAATAATTTAAAAATATTAACCACGTGCTTGCCAGTAATCCAAATTAATCAAGGATGGAAATAGATTGCTTTAGATATGAATAGGATACAACGGCAATGTCCTTATCCTTAATAAGAAAAGGTTCTCAGAATATTTCTTCAGTATAACGTCTTTTAGACAATGTTATAGTTATGTAACTTATCTAAGTAACTGTTTCTCATTTTAGTCAGAATACCCAAATGTCAATTCAGAAACTAATTAAAATATTAATACTATTTATAATATTACTAACTTTAACTATATTTAAATGTAGTTTGTGGCCACTCAGTACACACGAAAGTTAAACTATATGACGTCAGGAGATTATATGACTATGCCTGTAAAATTGTTGCTAGAAAGTCCAGCATAACAACAACGAAGCATAAATTATCACGTTGTTCGAAAATTAAGTCCAATAAAGTCATTCCACCACGTAAAGTTAACAAGTCTTTTAACTCCCGTGAATTTAATACACCCGGTATGCAACTCTACTCATTAAAGTGGCGCTGCAAAACGGAAGAACCTCGAACTTATGCAGCTACACCGAAAAGCAGCACCCAGATCAATAATGATTGGATACTTAATTGTTTATTCACTCAGTTTTCTTTAGCAAAACGGCATATGCCCGCACATTACACCATAGTTCGTTAGGAATTACGGTTGATAAGAAAATAATAACTTCAGCTTTCAGTGAGAAATATTACAAGAGGATTGTATCGAATTACATGTGCATCTGCACTAGGTACACCTTGTAATAATTGATTGACAAGTAATTTCACTTTAAGTTATATAAAGTTGTAATAACGTACAGGACCTGCATATACGTAAGTCTATATTAGACCAAGCAAAATACAGTATCCTGTAAGCAATACTTCACCAAATATCAGCTGCACCCAAGTATAAGATCTCGACGTGACAGCTGGAAATCACCGCAAGCGCCTGCGCCCCAAGACTAAGGAGACCTTCTGCCAATACAGGGATGCCATCCCAGTGTTGAGCACGCGAGCACACTTGTAGCGGACGACAGCAGCCACAAGCTGCGCAGACATCCACGCAGAACAGCCCAAACACGTTCACCAGTCACGTGTTCAGTAAATTACAAGTTGCCACCACACTTTTGCACGCGCGAGCGCAAGTGACGTCACACTCGTCTGCGCGAGAGAATGCGCACGCGACAAGTCTCTCAATTACTAAAGTATTAATTACTCAATTACTAACAAACAAAAGATGCTGCATCCTTTCCACAATACTCACATACGAACAAAGAGTATAACAAAAATACCCCCAGTTCCCAAATAAATTTATATTAATAGAAATTAGACTAAGCAAAATTTCCCCACGAGTGCGACAAAGACAGCTATAGTAAGATTTTATAACGCATAAATCTAACAAAATTAAATATATAGAGTTAATAAAAACACTTAAAATAGAGTCACAACCGATATTAATATCACCAGTGTATATTAGTTATCGAAGCCACAAACTTAATTCAGAAAACACTTATAAAGTATATTCAGCTGCCACGTGTAATGTCACTAGGCAGAAACTCAAAGGTAACGGAGCCCGATCGACAGATAAATGTTAATTATTAACTAATTATCGCACAAAAACCGCACAAATCATATATCTGCCGGCAGATAATAACTCCTATAGGCCGTGTGACACCACTTAGGTAGTAAAAACTACAAACGTCAATTAATTAGCACTTCTCATATACGGAGCCCATCGAGACACGTCCGCACGGCTCGGCGTACGCGAGAGACAATCTTTTTTTTTTTTTTTATTTACGTCAGGGAATGTGCTAAACACATACCCTCCACCTCGGGGGAGGCTTTGGGTTATGTGGGGATGGGTGAGGGCAGAAGGCCCTCTATCCGACCCACTAAACCCTGACGGTGGCCATCCTCGCGCAAAACTGGAAAACCCCCGGGTTCGCTTTACGCATGCAACCGGGAGGTTTCCTCGCGCTCGCGCGCCGAAACGCGCCCACCCTCTAGGAGGGCCGGTTTTTGAGACCTTCCTTGAGAGGGAGAAGTGGGGCCACCACCACTTCTCCCCCTCGGGGGGGGACTGCGTGCAATGGATTATAATGGCCCCCGCCATTGAAATCCTGCAGTCCCCCGACCCCCAAGCTGTGGCTCCCTCCGCCCCCGAAAAGGGGTGTTAGGATTCGGCCATCAACTTAGAGGTCAACTCCCGGAGATTTCCTTCGGAAAGGAAACCTCCGTAGCGGGAGGGGGGAGACATTCAGCTCAGAGGCCGGTGTTGTCCTCCTCCGTCCCGCTCTCTCACCAATTCTATTCTCATCTTATCGAAGGGAGGGAGATACAAGTCTAGGGCATTCGAGCGTATGCCCTTCTTCGCGTTCCGCCCCTCCTTCCTCTTCGGACGGAATCCGCATTGGGGTCCGCTTCTCTTTCTCTCTCTGCTTCTTCTTTAGCAGAAATGACCACTTCGCAGAATGTGGTCATTCCCGCAAAGGCTTCCTCTTCCTCAACCATTTTCGCGATGATCGTCGGGAGAGACAAGTCTCTCCCTACCTTCTCCACCAGGACACGGCGCTGTTCATCCCACGCTGGACAATCCTCCAGCGTATGCTGCGCCGTGTCCCGATCTGCACCACAGTGGTGGCATCCTGTCGTCGGCTCACGCCTCGCAACTCTGTGCAGGTACTCACCGAAGCACCCATGCCCCGTGAGCACCTGCACCAGTCTATATGTCAACCCGCCGTGCCGCCTCCCCACCCATTCCTGCAATACCGGGCGGATGGCCTCGACGGCCCTCAGGCCTGCTGTAGCTTCTTCGAGCCTATTCTGCCACTTGGACAGTAGGAGCTGTCGAGCCTGATTCTTCAGTCCCGCAGCTGCCTTCTGTGTAAGGATGGCCCCACCTTGTCGGATCTCCCTGCGTCTTCTATAGAGCTCCGCGTGCAATTCCGCCAAGAGTATCCATGGTGGCGATCCCGCCACGACACATGCCGCTTCACAGGCGTTGGTCCTGTACCCCCTCGCCAGTCTGGTGGCCAGTCTTCTTTGAAGCCCCTGCACAATTCTCGTGCTGCTTCTGCTGGCCACCAGACTTTCAGCCCATATGGGGGCTCCATAGAGGATCATCGAGCCCACCGCCGTCATATAAAAGCGACGGGCTCTGTCCTTCGGCCCCCCAATATTTGGCATCAGTCTCCCTAAATCGGAAACCGCCGCCCTGATGCGGGGGGCGAGGCGGCTAAAGTGTTCCTCGAAACACCATTGACTATCAATAGTCAGTCCCAGATATCTTATGTGGGAGCTGATTTCGACGCGGACTCCCCTAATTGTTAAGTGAGACTGATCTGGTCTGTTCCTCTTTGACTTGGCGAACCATATGGCCTCCGTCTTATGGAGGGCCACGTTCAGCCCCAAAGCACGAATGCGACCAACGACTATTGTGGCGCCCACTGTCACTCGGCGGGTAGCCTCCTCCCAGTCTCTCCCCCTGGCAAACACCAGCGTATCATCCGCGTAACATGTTGCACTTATGCCAGGGAGGAGAGCGCCCCGCAACACAAAGTTGTATCCGAGGTTCCACAGGAGCGGCCCAAGTACCGATCCCTGTGGAACCCCACATCCCGTCTCCCTCCTGAAGAAAACCCCATACCGCCCCCGGTATATGATGCTCCTGTCGCGGAGGTAATCCTCTATGATCCTCCTGATATAAGGAGGCACTCTGTGATACTCGAGCGCACTCCTTATGCTTTCCCAGGGCAGAGTGTTGAACGCATTGGCGATGTCGAGACTCACCGCCAATGCCACTCCACCCCGGGATGTCGCCTCCTCCGAGAGGTTTCGCACCCTTTCTATGGCATCGATAGTCGAAAGCCCTTCTCGGAAACCGAATTGGCACTCAGCTAAGTTGGGACCCCTTCCCGACAGGTGCCTGACGATGCGGGCCTCAACTATCCTTTCCAATAATTTGCCCGCCTCGTCTAACAAGCATATAGGGCGATATGCCGACGGGGATTCTGCAGGGCGCCCCTCTTTGGGGAGGAGCACCAGGCCCGCTTCCTTCCATATCTTTGGGAACTTGCCTTGCTTTAGACATTCGTTGAACAAATGTCTTAGACGGCTACCCAGGGCACTCAATGCTATAACCCACGCCTTTCCCGGAATGCCATCCGGGCCTGGGGCGGTGTTCTTGGACCTTAGTTTTATCACCGCTCTTTTTAGCTCATCCGCCGACACTTCCTTGTCCTCTGTCCAAAACACTGCTGGGATAAAGCTCTCCCTACGGTTGTTCCGTTCTTCACCCTCTGGGAAGAGGGCTGCCACCACGCTTTGCAGTGTTTGCGGATGGAGACTCTCGGTGATCGCGGATGCACGTGTTCGGAGCTTCTGTCTCACGATTTTGTACGGTCGCCCCCACGGATCATCATTGAGAGTCTCCATTAGCTCCTCCCAGGCTTGGGCCTTAGCTGTTTTTATTGCTGACTGCAGATTCCTCTTGATTTCCCGATACTCTTCATGCAATTCGGCCGCTTCCTCCACTGCATGCTGTTTTCGGCGGCAACGGGTATATCGTCGCCTTCTTTCATTGCATTTAGACCTTAGGTCTGCAATCGTTTGTGACCACCAGTACACCGCTTTGTCTTTGGAGGGTGCCCCTACTCTTGGCATTGCAGCGTCACAAATCTCTGTTAGTGCCTTCCTAAACCAGAGTGCTTCATCCTCGATTTCAAAAGGTCCCTGTGGTGGCTCTTCCAAAGCCTTGGCAATCGCGGCAGCCTTCAGCGCGTCTATATCCAGGCGCCGGAGCGCCCATCTTGGTTGCCGCGCATTTCTTCCCGCTTTTCGACGTTGTCTCGTCTGCTGTCCCAGAGAGGGGTCACTTACAGCCATCCGGATATACCGGTGGTCAGACAGAGTCTCGATTTCTTCTACGACTCTCCACTTAACCTTTTTTTTTTTTTTTTTTTTTTTTTTTTTTTGCGTGTGGAAATGCGCGACCGCATACCCTCACACCTCGGGGGAGGTGAGAGGGTTATGTGGGGCTGGGATCAACGCCCACCGGGACTCAAATGCGTCCCGGGGACTCCCCCGACCCACTAAAACCACACGGTGGCCCTCTGAGCGCTTGTGCAGCGGCCCCGGGAATCGCTTCCGCATACGCCGGGGCCGCTGCACGCTGAGCTTGCGCTCCAAACCTTGATAAAAAGGACCGGGTTTTACCCCGGTCCTGGAAGGAAGAGAATGGGGCCACCCATTCTCTTCCCCCTCGTGAGAGCCCGCGTGCAATGGATCTCCGGAGCCCCCGCTCCAAAGATCCTGCGAGCCCTCCGCCCCCCCGTATCACGGCTCCCTCCGCCCCCGGAGGGGGTTAGGATTCGGCCGTGACACGGGGGGCACCTCTCGGGAGACCCCTCGAGAGAGGGAGTATCCCTAAGCGGTAGGGAGGGGCCCGTGAACCTCGCCCCGTGGGGCGAGGATCGTGTCCCCTCCGTTCCGCCTCTCTTTTGGTCTTCTCCCGGGGATCGGGCTCCCTCCGCCCCCGAAGGGGGTTGGGATTCGGCCGTGATCCCCGAGAGAACCTCCTCGCGAGGGGAGTAGTCATCCCCCGAGAGGAACGACTCTCCCCCCCGCCTCCGAGGCGGGATCGGGGGAACATTGTTCCCCCCGATCCCGTCTCCTTCGCACAACACAACTCCCTCCCACTATCCTCTCGCCGCGGCTGCGGCGAACCTCCTTCTCCGGACGCCAGCCCTCTTACGACGTATCGGGTCGGCGTCCGGGTCTTCCTCTCTCTCCCTTTCCGCCACCTCCTTCCGCGTTAAAACGTCCTCGCAGAAGGAGGCGACGGCGCTCCACTTTTCTTCGCTCTCCAGCATGGCCTTGACCATGCTGGAGAGCTGCAAGTCTCCCCCTATTGCTTCGGTCAGGGCACGGCGCTGTTCTGCCCATGCTGGGCAGAATTCCACGGTGTGTTGCGCCGTGTCCCTGACCTCCGTGCAATGATGGCACTTCGTCGTTGGCTCCCTCCGCGCCTTATCGTGCAGGTACTCACCGAAGCACCCGTGCCCGGTGAGCACCTGTACAACCCTATAAGAGAGTCCGAAATCTCTCGACAGCCAATCCGATAGAACTGGCTGAATCGCTTGGACAGCGCGCAGACCGGCCCTCGGTCGGAGTAGTTCCTCCGACCATCGTTCCACCGCGCGCTGTCTTGCCCGTTGCCGGGCCACTTCCGCCGCTTTCGGTGTCAGGGCCAGGCCCCGCTGGCGAAGGTCTCTCCTCTGCTCGTACAACTCCTTGTACACCTCCGCCAGCAGGGTCCAAGGTATCGACCCCGACACCACGCATGCCGCTTCCACGGGAACCGTGCGATAGCCGCGGACGATTCTGATGGCCAGCCTCCGCTGCAGACCTAGCAGCAGTCTTTGGCTAGGTGCCATCAGGTCGCCCGCCCACACAGGTGCCCCGTAGAGCGCCATAGATCCGATCGCCCTCATGTAGAGGCGACGGATCTTCTCCCTCGGCCCCCCGATGTTGGGCAGCAAGCAGCCAATACCATTGACCGCTGCCCTTATCCGGGGGGCTAAGCGGCAGAAGTGTTCCCGCCAGTTCCATCTGCTGTCGAGCGTGAGTCCCAAATATTTCAAGTGGGACTTCACCTCCATTCGGACTCCCTCTACCTCTATATGGGACCGAGGTGGTCCCCTCCTTGGACCGTTGAAGTGAATAACTTCGGTCTTTTGGAGGGCCACCCTCAGTCCCAAAGCGCGGATCCGTCCAACGACGAGTGCCAGACCCACCGATGAAAGTCGGCGGGCCCCCTCCCAGTTGTCACCCCGGGCAAGCACCAGTGTGTCATCAGCGTAACACACTAGGTGCATGCCCGGGAGAAGTGCGCCCCGCAGCACCCGATCATATCCGAGGTTCCACAGGAGTGGTCCTAAGACCGACCCCTGCGGAACCCCCCGGCTCATCCTCCTGCGATGCGGCGTTTGGTACCGCCCCGTGTAGGATATCCACCTATCGCTAAGGTAGTCCCCGACCACATCCTGTATGTACTGAGGCACCCGGTGGTACCGGAGTGCCTCGCGGATGCCTCTCCACTTAACCTAACCTTTTTTTTTTTTTTTTTGCGTCAGGAATGTGTTAAACACATACCTTCCACCTCGGGGGAGGCTTCGGGTTATGCGGGGATGGGAAAGGGCGGAAGGCCCATTTCCCGACCCGCTAAACCTGACGGTGGTCCTCCTGGCGCTACTCGGAGGCCCCGGGAATCGCTTTCGCATGCACACGGGGCCTCCGAAGCGCCGTGACGCACCACTTTCTGGTGCGTCCCCTCCGTTTGATAGGACAATGTCCTATCAGGCAGAGAGGAGTGGGGACCACCACCACTCCTCTCCCCTCCGTGGGGAGGCGGCGTGCAATGGGACCCGGGAGCCCCCGCTCCTAAGTCCCTGCCGCCCCCCCCGGCCCCCAATGTTGCCGCTCCCTCCGCCCCCAAAGGGGGGTTGGATTTGGCGACAACAAAGGAGGCCCCCTCTCTCGACGGCGGCCGCTCCCTCCCCCCGGGAGAACCCCTAGGGGGTATACTCCCGGTGGAAGGGCCACAAACCACCGCCTACCTCGCAGGGGGGGAACCGCGTGCAATGGGGATCAAGCCGGAGCTTGGACCCCCTGCGGCACCCTCCCACTGCCAGACGCCATGACTCCCCCCCTCCCCAAAGGGGTTAGGAGTTCGGCCAGTGGCGTCCGGCACTAACGCCGAGGCCTCTCCGAGGAGACGCCCCGGCTGGACGGGGACGCAGGGCCGCCCGCCATCCCACCGGCCAACTCTTACGAGCCGCCGGCGGGCGGGCAAGCGGCCAAGCGCCCCCGTCCCTCCTTCTACTCACTATGAACTCACAGCGCTCCTCCCTCCTCCCCCCACTCCCCCTTTAATGGGGGAGACAGTCAGGCCCACGCGCCCGGGGGGCCTCCACCTCGGCTGTTTCGCCGAGGGGACCCCCCCGAGCCCGCGGCCGGGTTCTCTCCTCATTCCCCCCGGGATGCGCGAGGGCGCCGCCCTAGCGCATCCCGGCCCCCCAAGTTGGTGCGCAGACGGTCGTCGGAGGTCCACACACAGTGGACACCGAGGGCCGCCCACGCACTCCGACGCCCTGTGGCCAGGGGCGGCGCAGCGATAACACCGTCCGCCCCTGTCCACCAACGAGGTGCACCGGTACCGCACGTGCCCAGGGCACAGGCACCGGTAGCACCTCGCCGTCCCCATTGCATTGGCGGCCGTGGCCCCGCCGAGGGACACGGCCCCCGCAACACCCTTAACCCTAACTCCATCTCCATTACTATCCCTGACACCAGCGCCAACGCCGACGCCAACGCCAACCCCCGCTCCCACAATCCCCACAACCCTTCTCCTCTTTTTTCCACCACCTCGCCCCACAACCTCCACCCATTCCCCCTTATCTCCCCCATCAGAGGACGAACCGGACAAGTCCGGCTCCTTCCTCTCCATCCTCTCTTTCTTCCTCCTCGCACCCGTCTTGTTCTCAGCGATCCCCTTCTCGAGCAAGGCGAGCCTTTCCGTGTTGGAATCCAGTCTGGACATTATGTCGTCCAGCCTGGACTCCAGCCCATCCTTCATTTTGTCCCGAGGCGGAGTCTCCGGTGACGCGGCCCGACCGATGACTTCTTCCGTCATCGTGGCCGCATCACAAACCCTCACCTCGGGCCGACGCTTGAGCCGCTCGCATTCGCTCTCAAACAAGCATGCCCTGCGAGCCAGCTCCATCGTCCCCTCCGTTATGTCATTGATTTTATCCGTCAATGCGTCCAGTATTTTACCTTGGTCCACCGTAATGTCCATATTTTCCACGAGCTTGTGGATTAATTCCTCCGCATCACATCGGTCATCGACACATCTCGCGGTAATATCGCGCGAAGGACGATCGGCCAGAGACTCCTCGTACCAAGTACCCATTTCTGGTCCAAAGAGCTCCTCCATCTGAAGGGCCCCAAGCTGTTCCCTCTTTTTTGCCTCTTGCTGCCCGTCGTTCGATGACGACAGGGTAGAGGCCGGGACTATACCCCCCTCCCTGCCGGGCCCTGAAGCATCCGAGTTCTTCTGGGTCGGTACTACCTTCTTTGTCTTTTTGCCTCCCATATTTGTGTTTTTATTTCGGGGTGAGCTCCCCTAGGGCGGTGGGCCTAGGCTCTTAGGCAGCCGCCCACTGCCATCATACACTCATTCATACATAGCCCCCATGTTTGTCTACTCCCCCGACGGCCCGTCCGGCATGGGTGGCCCTACCGGGGCGAACCCCGCCGGCATGGCCCGTCAGGATCATCGTTAGACAATCATGAGAACTTCACGCATACCGCCTTTCCAGGCATGGAAAGGCCTTGTACCAAGAATTCTTGGTACTGGTCGCTCTTAGCACCCAGTACGACAGTGTACTGGGTGAGCCCTCTCACCACGACAAGGTGGCGACCGACGAGAGGGTGCCACCCAGGAGGGTGCGATAGATTTCGGGTCCCCGCAGAGACCGTCCACCCCAAAATGTCCCTCTGCCCGGACATACCTCTCGTTTGGGGGAGGAGCCTGTACACCTGCTAGACAGACACCCCCCCCGATCGCGTGTCACTCGCCGAATGTTTATAGTGGACCGAGTGATCCCCACTAGACAGACGTCTGTATTGGCAGGGAGTCGCCTCTCCTGCGAAACCCCTCTTGGCACCTAGCCTCTGACAGAAGAGGGGAGGTGGGCCGCTCCAAGTGTCATATGGGGTGAGGGGGCTCACCAGGGACCCACCCCGACACAAGGAACAACCGAAATCGCAGGAGCACGTGCCCGTCCACCGGTCAGACCATGCCATTTAACCAGGATGTTTCCATTTCGAATACATCCCAGCACCGGCCGCCTTCGCGTTTTTATACGAGGGGAAAGGCGGACCCCTGTTTGTATGATGCATTGCCCTCTGAGTAAAGACCCAGAGAACCATCATCATCTCTACCCGTGTCCCCGCCTCCGAGTTTTTATACGAGGGGGAGGCGGACCCCTGTTGCTGGCGATGTCAGGCTCCGGGATCCCCCTTCACTTGACATCACCGCGCCCCGGTGGGCATCCGTGTCTCGACATAAGTGACTCGATGTAAGTGTGCTTCCGTATTTCCGGAGGGTGAAGCACAACCCTCATCACCCACTCTACTTGGGTCTCTTTCGAGCCCCATGCGGAGCGGGTAACGCGTGCAGACCTCAGGCGATCCGCGAATCCCAGCCAACAGATCACCCCGGCACGGCCAAAGCCCACCGGTACATCACCGTCAGCCAGGACGCGCAGTGAGGCCGCTCCTGCCCGAGCATCTCCGACCCCGGAGGCGCAACCTACTAGCGGAGAGGATGGCTGTTCCCAGTAGGCTCGTCGAGGCGTGCCTCGCCTCCCACCAAGCCGCCACCTCTCCGTGAGCACCCCGCAAGCAAGGCACCCGAGCCGGTTCTCCCTCAGATTCGGAAACAAGCCAAGCTATATTTCCTTCCTCCTCAGGTCGGCCATCCCGAGGAACAAGCTTCCTCGAGATTGCGCCTAATGCGCCGCGATGACACCTTTGCGATCACCCGACATCCCCTGCCACGGCTTAAGGATAATTACCCCCAGCCTATCGACCGGGCATTCGCCCAGTTTTCGGCTGTGACCGCAGCATTCGAAGGGATATCAAGCGATCACGCCAGTGTCCAGAGACACATAGCGATATATGCGCTCTGCCCGAAGCCAGTGACCCGTTAGCCGCCGAGGGGGTACCTCGACGTTTCCAACTCTCACCACGTGGAGGAGGGTTTGGCACATGGACCGTCGTCCTTTGAGAGTCCACTTAACCTAACCTAACCTAACCTAACCTAACCTAACCTAACCGACCCGGACATAACCGACCAGTAGTAACCGGAAAAGTCCAGAAAAAAGGCCGGGAAAAGGCCAGAAATGACCAGAACTTACTGAAAAAAAAAAAAAAAAAAAACCAATAAAATTTGGGGGTCCAGAATGCGTAAATTTCGATTCTCTATAGATTGGTATACACTAATTTTGTTTTATTTTGTGAACCCCGCTTAGCCTTGTGGGACTTGGACAATTTATCAACTCTTTTCCAAGAGTAAACTACCCTAACGGTTCGAGATAGAAGGTTGGACCATAGGACCATTTCGACTCATCTCGACCTCAGCAACTCGAATATATACTTTTCCAATTTTTATAAAATTTTTTCAAAATTTACACCTTTAAGGGATGGTCCGATTCGACCCTCCTTTTGGCCCCGAAGAACCCTCCTCGGATGAGAATTTTTCCACCCATAACAGAACCCCCGACGCATACCTTATTTTCAACCCCCTTCCAAGAGTAAACTACCCTAATGGTTCGAGATAGAGGGTTGGTCCATAGGATCTTTTCGACTCGTCTCGGCCTCAGAAACTCGGATATACACTTTTCCAATTTTTATAAAATTTTTTTTTTTCAAAATTTACACCTTTAAGGGATGGTCCGATTCGACCCTCCTTTTGGCCCCGAAGAACCTTCCTCCGATGAGAATTTTTCCACCCATAACAGAACCCTCGACGCAAACTTCATTTTCAAGCCCCTTCCAAGAGTAAACTACCCTAACGGTTCGAGATAGAGGGTTGGTCCATACCACCTTTTCGTCTCTACTCGACCTCGAGAACTCGGATATATAGATTTCGTACATCTCCGACGGTTCCTTGTAACGTTTCTCCTCATTTTGAAACTTCAACCCTTAGTATCTAAGCACAGGGGTGAGATAATCAAAAAATCTCGACGGATATACGTTCTTGAGGTCCAACTCTATATGTACAAATTATTAAAAGTTTTCGTAAAATGTCTAACCTTTTTTTTTTTTTTTTTTTTAAAGACTGGAAATGCCTTTACGCACTCGTCCGGCACCCCTGAGGGGGAGTAACCGGACTTGTGGGGGACTCACAACCTGACCACCGGTGCGGCCAGGCTGAATACCACACGGTACTAACCCCGATGTTAGTACCGATGCCCTAAAACCAGTCCGTAGCCCGTAGCCGAACGAGGAGACACCCGGAACCGCTCTCGCATAACCTCGGGTGCCCCCTCATGGCCCGACCCGTTTCCGGGCCCTTCCCGAAGGGCGGGTGTCCCCCCTTAAACCAATACCCGTGCTCTTGCGAGCTAGAGAGGAGGACCGGGCTACCAATCCTCCCCCCCCTCGTCCCTGGACGACGTGCAATGGGAAAGAGAGCCCTCACTCCCTTTCCCTGCCGAACCGGACGGCGAGCCGCGCAGCGACTCACTCACACTCACCAAACATACGACAAAACGCGTATGGACGAAACGACAGAGGGCGTAACCGAACCGGCCACTCTCCCCCACTCGAGGGAGAGAAATGCCGGCCGCAGCCCCCATTTACCACACTAAACTTTACAACAACGCAAAGTAACAAGTACAAGAGGCGTAACCGGACCACGCGATCCCCGTTTCCGGGGAGCAGGTAGGCCGCAGCCCACATATAGACATTAGACTTACCAACAAGACTACAGACAGAGGACTCAACCGAAAACCAGCCACTCTCCCTCCAAAGATGGAGAGAATGCCGGCCGCGTTCCCCATATACAACATTGGACCAAAACAAAGACGACTCATTCGCTCAAACCACGCAAAACAGGAGAGGGAGGTAGCCCGACGCTAGCCGGATCCACCTCCATCTCCTGCGACACACCAACAGGCACACACCCGGATGACCCCCCATCGGGGCGCCCCGGGGCCTGCCACCGACCCTTGGGAGCATTCTCGCGTCCCCCATCGACTCGTTTGGGCGGGACGACCAGCTTAGCACAGCCGGACGAACCCAACCTGTGCCTCGCCGGCCGCCCACTCCCCGCGCACGCGACGCAATGCGGAGGGGCCGCGCACGAGGCTGCTCGATGCCCCTCCTTGCCGCATCTGAAGCAGCACGCGGTGCGATCCACGGAGGAACCACACCGCGATGCCGCATGGCCGAAGCTCAGGCAGCGGAAACACTGAATGGGCCGGCGACTCAACGGATGAACCGTCAGAGTCGTCCAGCCCACGCAGAGCCCTCCCGCCGCCGTGAGCCTACGCGCCGCCGTCGCCGGGCACCTCAACCACAAGGTCCCGTAACGGGCACCCTGGGGAATCCGGACCTCTCCGGCCCGAATCTCCCCGACCCCGCAACCGCCAACAGAGGCCACCTCCGCCAAAATCTCGTCCCTCGAGACCAAGTTGGTGACGCCCTTGAGGCGCACCTCCTCGGTCCTCGAGGGGCGAGCCACCCGAACGGCCCGAGAGCCGGCAAATACCTTGGAGAGGCCGGCTGCTAAAGCGTCCGCTTTCGCCTCCGACCCCTCGCCCGGGACTGTGAGGAGCATGCCACCGGCGACTCCCCACCGCATCCGCAGTCCGCCGATGCCCAGGTCCTTCAAGCTTACGCTCGCCTTCGCCTCGGACAACACCGAGGCGTAGGACGGGCGATCTTCCCCGTCACCCGCCACCGTCAACGACACGACGGAGGCAGGCGGCACGTGGACTCTCTCCCGAGTCCCACGCGCAGAGTCCGCAACCGCTGGAACTCCTCCACCGGAAGCTCCGTCAGGCAGACGCCCACGCCGAGTCTTGCTCCTTTTTCGCCTCTTCTTGGACGCCCCAGCCCGAGAGGCATCCGCGACACCCTCCGCAGCGGCAGAGGGCGCGGAGCCCCCCGAAACCGGGGCGGCATCTGCGACGGACGCACCTCCTCCACCCGCCGAGGAAGGGGGCTCGGGAGATCCTCCAAGAGGAGGAACCCCGGCCCCAGACTCCCCGGCCGGACCCGGCCGCAACGCCGCCAAAACCGCCGAAACGACGTCGCCCCTCATATCCAGCAAACGCTGATCGAGGAGCGACGTCATCTCCTCTAAAAAGGTCGAGGTGCCCCCTGCCTCCTTGAGAAGCGAGAGAGCCCCCTCCGACTCCACGCAACGCTTGGAAGCCTGCAGCTCCTCCAGATCTTTCCTCTTCCTCTTCTTGGCCTCCGCTGCCTTGGCCGCCTTTTTCGACGCCTCCCGATAAAGGAGGCGCTCAACTTCTTCCCCAAGGTTGGGAAGACTGGCTCTGAGGGCCCCCAGCTCCCCAGTCACCCTCGAGACCTCCTTCTCCAGGGTGGCAACCCGCCTCCTCAGTCCGACGTTCTCCGCTCTTAGGCCCTCCACCTCGGGAACCGCTGAAGCGGAGATCCTCTCCTCACACACCCCAACGATCTCCTCCAATCTAGAGGAGGAGACCGCCAATTCTCTCACCAGAATCTCCTCCAACCCGGTGACCTCGGCAACCTTCCTGATTTGACTCAGGTATCTCTCCGCCAGAACCTTGAGGTCCAGCGCAGAGACACCCGTAAGTCCCTCCCGGAACTCCTCTCTGGAGGGGAGCTGCTCCCGACCCATCCTCGTGAGGTTTGGACCGATAAGCGGATCCAGCACTCTATCGGCATCCTTGAGAAGGATCTCCTCTCTCAGCGCAGCATTCAGGCGCTCCTTCGCCTTAGCGAGCCCGACATATTCACCGGTCGTAGCCGGTCGACCGCGCTTTTCCACGTAAGTTAAGCAAGTTGAGGACTTACCTTTGCCTTTAGGGGTCCTCTTCCCTCCGGATGGACCTGCCCTCGGAGAGACCCGTCCTCTCGCAGGAGTCCGCACCTCGGTCCGAGGCAACAACGCCTCATTCTCCCCCAATGGTGAGGTCGATCCAATTGAGATGAAGGAGGGGTCCTCCTCCCCCGCCTCATCCGAGGTGTCGCGAACCACCTCCACCTCCAACAACCGAGCATGCTCGCCGGAGTCCCTGCTCGGTTCTCGCGAACTCACACACGACCGGGGGGGCTCAGGAGAGTCTCTCCCCCGCTCACTCGCACTATTCGACACCGAGGATCCAGGATCCCTCTCCGACTCGAAAGGATCCCGATCCTTGATTTCCGACTTTAATAGCTTGTCCCTGAGGTCTACGAGGGTGTCGAAATCTTTATGTTTTCGATCTTCCTCTGAACAGGCCCCAGTAAAGTCCACAAGCCGCCTGCGGATCCTCCATAGTGGCAGATGGGTGTTCTTCCATAGGTGCACCAAACTATCCACCGTATCACGGCGCACTTCCCCACTAGCCCGCGCGATAACCGTTTCCTCTGGTGCCCTCGCCGTCAAGGCACCAGATGGCCCGTCGTCCGATGACGACGAGGGGGAAACCGGGACAATATCCCCCCCCGCCGGTTCCTGGTATCCGACCTCAGGAAAGTCTTTCGTTTTATTGTGCTGTCCATGTTGTATATGTATAAGTTCGTCACTTGGTTTTCTGTCGGGGTTTTCCTTCCCTTAGGAGATTGTCTTACCAGACTAACGGAGCCTCCTCTCCGGGATTTTTATCGAGGTTTTCCTTCCTCTACCAGCAGTGGGCCAACTTCCGAAGAAGAAGACCCTATGGGACCCGCTGGCATCCCCTTGTTCCATCAAAGATGGAACTGTACACTCTTAGCACCCGATACAAGTATCGGGTGAGCTCTCTCACTACGGCAAAGTGGTGTACGACGAGAGAGAAAATGTCTAACCTAACCAAACCTTTTTTTTTTTTTTTTTTTTTTTTTTTGTCGATGAGGAATCACAGTCTTTACTGACACCCGCCGCTTCGGGGGAAGCATTGGGTAGTGTTGGACTCCGGTGGTGACGCATCCGCCGACCTGACCGACTACCAACTAAATCTCACCGGTGGCATCCTGACGCTTAGTGGCAACTCCCCGGGAACCGCTCGCGCATAACTTCCGGGGAATTGCCTCGCGCCTGCGTTATAACGCACCAACTAAAATCGCGAAAACTAAGAGACCCGGGCCAATGTAAGACCCGGGTCGACCAACTCGAAGAGGGCATTCCAGCGCCACGTGCAATTGCCGGAATGCCCTACCCACCATGATTCGGGCGTGCTATGGCGCACACAAACTACCCCGTTTGTGTCACCTGCCCCAAGCATGATGGGTTAGCACTCTATGTAAAAGGAATAAGGAAGTATGGAAAGGAAATGTAGGATAGGGATAAAAGGTTTCACAATATTTCGCTCATCATGTAGAGGACGATGACGGAGAAACGGAGAGCATCCCCTCCCGTCTACGCTCCTCTTCCTCCTTCATCTTCATTACTGAGGATGCGAATTCCATGAACGAAGTCCAGAATTCTTGCCTCATCAGGATTATGTTACCTTTGTCAAGGTGAGGCCTTCAACCGGGTCCAGACCCAAGTCTCCCGATAGTCTGTTCCTTAGATTGGCCCAGCTGGGACAAACCGCTAGCGTGTGCTCAAGCGTGTCGTCGGTGTCATGACAGTGGTAGCATTCGGAGGTTGTCCTCTTGCCTATTCGCCAGAGAAAGTGCCCGAAGCTGCCGTGCCCAGTTAAAATTTGGGTAAGATGATACGTGACAGCCCCGTGCTCCCTCTCCATCCAGCGTACCAAGTGCGGCTTCGCAGCATCGATAGTCCTGCGCCCCCAGGTTCCTGGCCGGCTCAAGAAGATAACCCATTGTCTGTGGAGCAGTATTCGTTCCTCCAATCTTATCTCCTTTATTGCGTCTAGGCTCCATTCGTCGCTGTTCCTCAATTCCGTCATTCTCTGATAAGTCCTTTGTCTCAAGGACGCCTCCAGAGCCCATGGTGGCATTCGAGCGAGTAGTGTTGCCGCGTCAAAAGAGACGGTACGATACGCCGCAATGACCCTTATCGCAACGGATCGTTGAACCCTTCGCAGAGGGCGTAAAACTTTATCCGGAGCAGAGGATAACGTCCTACTCTAGACCGGCGCCGCATACATTGCTACAGACGTCAATACCCCTGAGTAGAGTCTTCGTTTCCGTTCACCGGGTCCCCGGAGATTTGGCATGAGGCGGCTCAAACTCTTTCTCCGGATCGGTACGCTGATTGGCTAATTAAGATAATCAGTGACTCGTTACACGAGTCACTGATTATCTTAATTAGCCAATCAGCGTACCGATCCGGAGAAAGAGTAGCCTCGTCCGGAACCTGAGCGTCTAAAATAAACTCCAAGGTAGTCATAAATAGCTCCTTGTCCATCTTTTTATGGTTCCACCTACTCTTTGCGGGTTCGCGTACGGTACTGACAAAATTACCGATTCCAAACACAATGTACCGGTGATCGGAAAGAGATTCCACTCGCTCCAACACCGCCCAATTTATCACACGCCCAAGGAGACTTGGTGTCGCCCATGTAAGGTCGACAACCGAATCCCCCTGAGGCCTTACACAGGTGTATGAATTGCCCTGATTGATTAGTCTTAAATCGCGCGAAGCTGCCCACCTTTCCAGTAACTCACCCCTTCTGTCTGTATAGGAAGAGCCCCAAAAGACAGACCAGGCGTTAAAATCTCCGCATACTACCACATGTCAGACTATAAACACAAATGTCCAACTCCTCGAGAAAGTTCATAAAAACTCGAGTACTGACGTTGGGTGAAATGTAACACGAAAGAAAATTTATATCCCCGCATTTAACTGCCACAAACCCCCTACCTCGCCTAATACATTTACATATTAACCCTGAAGAACTCTCCGCTCTCCACATAATAGCCGCAAGCCTGTCTTTGCTTGCAAACCACCGATTGGAATCTCGTAGGTTTCCCGGAGGTTCGGATATTAAACATAATCCTATATTTTCCTCCATAATGTATTGTTTTGACAGATCTAGGGCCGGCCAGCTTCTATTTAAATTTATTTGCAAAATCTTTAAACCCATCTTATCTATAATTACATATCACCAATGCGAACAGGCGCGTTACCTCACGCGTTACTCCATTTACCGCCACCGAACCCCTTCTGATTTTTTGCACCCCGCTGGGAAAGCCCTGATTCTCTAAACAGCGAGGTGAGCCCAGTCTGTGACGATGATCCTTGCCTATTTCCTCACAAACTACACACCTGGGCATAAGATTACAGCCATTGGCTGTATGCCCTGCCTGACCACATTTGAAGCAAGAACCAGTTCTATCTATGCTAGCTCTGCAATTCACACGAACGTGCCCAAATTTCCAACATTTGAAGCATTGAATCGGTCGCTTCTTTAATAATTCAATACGAACTGACGTCCAGCCTAGCATTACGCTTCCTTTTTCCGCGATTTTAACTGCGTATTCCAGTGGACAGGATATCCAGGCGATGCCCATACGGTCGCGCATTGTGTTGATACCACTAATTTTCATATCATATAGTGGACAGTCGCTGATGCACGCCAATTCCTGCCTAATTTCTTCTTGAGACGTTGCTGGATCGATACCACGCAGTCTTATTTCCCCCATAGCTACAGGGTTCTCCACTCTTGCATCCTCTCCAAGCGCTTCCCCAAGGCTAGAGCATAGTTGACCCGCCAGCTGTTTGCCCTGCGGTCCAAGTATCTCAATCACTATGGCTCCATTCATCGCCCTCCTCATGCGGGTGTTTTGAATCCCGAGGCTCTTAAGCGAGACACTGCTCTTAGTTTTGCCAAGTATATCAGCGTAAGTGGCTCCTCCCGATTTACTGGTTATTGTCACCACCGCTGGCTTAACCAATCTTTTGCCCGGCTTAATATTATCCGTTTGATTCACCCTCCTATTCGTAGGTTTTTCAATCCTTGGCCTTACTTTGGAAGGAGAAGGAGAAGGATAAGGATTATTATAACTAACCCTTCCTCCCCTCCCAACTCTGTTCCACTCCTCTCTCGGAGGAATGAGTTGCCTATTTTCTATAATTTTGATGTCCCTACGTGGTCCTACATCTACCCTATTTTTATTTTTATTTTTAGGTACTCTAAAGACACCTTGTGGCTCGTCAGAAGGCTCCGGGATTTGCCAATCCATACTCTCCGGAGTCTCATACTCACCTTGCGGCCATGGATCTTTCCTGTTCATATATTCTTCATTGCGCGAGCAACCAGGCGTGCTGTCCATCGGTGATCCATCGTCTTCTCGGTAAGTATTAGTGTTAGAATATATCTTAGTTTTAAATTTAGGTTCACCCTTCTCCACTTTCCTCGCTGTTTCTGGCGACCTCTTTTCCTTTGGCATATTCCTGCTGCTATAACTTCCTACGTAAGAGGAAGGAGGAGGATCTGGTGCCTGAAAGGGACCACATCCCCCCTTCATTGCCGTGATTTGTTTTTGCAGGCCTTTGATCATGTTCTGCATGTCCAGCATCTC
Source organism: Prenolepis imparis (assembly GCF_030444845.1). Lineage (NCBI taxonomy): Eukaryota > Metazoa > Arthropoda > Insecta > Hymenoptera > Formicidae > Prenolepis > Prenolepis imparis. The sequence goes on along the minus strand of NW_028141179.1, from coordinate 591,282 downwards.
CTTACTGTGTCTTATTTCTTTTCTCTTAAGTTCTTTTACTTCCTCTTTCAATTGAAAATTTTGGCTCTTTATGTAGAGGATATCTCCTTCGGCAACCACCTTTTCTATGAGAGCCTTGAAGATATTTCTGGCGACCTCGTTGCAGCTCTTGAGCTTACCTTCGACGCGTCCTCCCAGGTTATTACAAATGGATCTTTGATGTTCCAACTCCGCGAGATAGTCCAAGCCTCTCGCTCCTAATTTTTCTCCATCATATTCGAGCCACTTTTCCCTGTCAAACGTAATTTCGTTGTCTATTTCATCTTTGGAAACAATTTCTTTTTTATTGGACTTCCTTCTAGCTGGTGTGCGGTAGGTCTTCTCTGTCTTTGCTTTACCCTTTTTTACACCCCTTCTACTGCCTCTCGATTCCTCTGCCTCGCTATCGCTATTAGGAGGCGAGAGGTTCTCTCCGACTTGCCTCAGATTGAGTGCAGTCCAAGGCGATAGCTATATCAGCCTGCACGCTCGCTGGCAACGTGCAGACATTCCCCTCTCTCGATGACGACGGATCAGCACCGGGTACCGTGCCGACACGCCGACCACTGGAGGTTCCGAAGTCCTCCTGTGGTGGTAACTTTTTCCATATGTTTGTCCATGTCATCATAATTTAAATTGGTTTTATACCGGGGTATCCTTCCCCTCATGTCCGGTTGATCGCCAGTTTGCATACTATTATCCGTCCAATGAGAGCTGATGTCCTGCGTCTCCATATTTGCTATATCGAGGTTACCGTCGTGCCCAAAGCTAGCCATAGCCACGTCTACCTCGCAGTCGATACAAATTAACTCGATTTTCTTGTCATCTATTTTTTGTGACACATTGATAAGCGTGTCTCGAGCATAATCCAGTTTGTTCAGCAAGGCATTGCTATCTATGTCAGTAGAAGATGCAGCCTTAACCTCAATCAATTCAGATGACAATTCCTTACCTCCGCTTTTATCAAAAGAAAGCTCCTCTCCGGATGACAACGCCCGTATGACGCTAATCTCTTCATTTAGGCTTTGAAGTCCTAGCTCTTGTTGCCTGGTTTTATGTAATAATACTTTTCGCGCCAAATCCATTCGTTGTCCGTGGTCGTATAGCAGTTTAACCAGACAAATAGTTTTCCTAACTGTGTTACGCATATGGCGATGTTCATACGGTAGAAAACATCTCTCTACTTGATGGAGATTTTCAATTGTGTTCATTGCTAGCCTGTCCGCCGATACCCCCTCAAACAATAATTCGTCCATGCCTGCCTCAATATCAAATAGCTCCATTTTGATAGTAAACACGTCTAAATACTCTACGGAAGAGATAGGAGAAAAAATATATCGACCTAATAAGAATCCTAACTCGAATTAAATAAATAATAAGGAAGATTCCCAAGGTCTGTTTTATGTGATTAGGTTACGCATATACAGTATACTTGCATATAAGCCACCCTGAGGAGAAATTGTACCGACAATATCGCCCAAGGTTAGAAAAATTAAAAATGCAAGCAGAAAAAACTCTAATTATCGTATTCTTAATGATACTATTCTACTTTGTAATAGAACCCTAAATTAGGCTAAAGAAAGCTAATATTACTATTTAATTAAGTCTAATTGTGTAAGAAAAGTCCCTTTGAAACTATTTAGATTAACCTCCCGATAAAAATAATATTCAACGTATTATAAATACACTAGCTAATGTTTTTAAAGCATTGTAAAAGACATGAAATATTTCCAAAACACCTAGCGAATTATTACAAAAACAGATTTAGATTACAACACTATAAATCAATAACTAGGATGGATAGACTGTTGCAAAAAATCAAATCAGAAATTTTAAATATTGAAATCTTCGGTTTGTATAGGTCACTCGATCATCTTAACATAAAATTAAGGAAATTCATAGGATTACTCCATAGCTGCCTCCCTCCCTACATCTTTGATGAGATTGCTAACCAGCACATTATTTCTTTCAATTTATACAACAAAAAGATATATCAATCCTACAAGAGAAAATTCCTCGGGTTGCTAAAAGCAAAGGAGAGGGATTATATTAACAATATAAAACCGATTGAATTTAATTTGACAGAACACACATTAAATAAATCATTAAAAAACTCGGACGAAATCTCGAATATTTGTATTAAAGCCAATACTTTTCAAGGCAAAATCACTAACCCCTTAGAAAACACAAATAAAAAGTGGTTAGATTAGGTTATGTATAATGTATATGTGTCGAGCACGTTATTGCGTTTGCGAGTTGCGCGTTATCCGAAGCCGAAAAGAAGTATGCCACCACAGAACAGGAATGCCTCGCTGTCGTGTGGGCGATTAAAAAGTTTAGGCCGTATCTCGAGGGATACAAGTTTCGCGTCATTACGGATCATAGCAGCCTGCGGTGGCTGCATAACTTAAAAAACCCAACGGGACGGTTAGCACGATGGGCTTTAGAACTACTAGAATACGACTATACGATCGAGCACCGAAAGGGTCCACTACACCATGTCCCTGACGCGAGGCGTTGTCGAGAATATACGAATCTGCCAGAGAATAAGTTTGCGCAGTCGCGATAGCGAATGATGAGTGATATAACGCACGCATAAGAGATGTCGAAGAATCTCCACGCCGATATCCGGGCTGGAAAGTAGAGGACGAGAGGCTTTACTTTAGGAAACCGAATCGCGTAGTCGCTGAGGTAGTTGACGACCTACAACAGTGGAAGCTCGTGCTTCCTAAAGAATCGCGTCTCGAAGTAATACGTGAAGCTCACGACGGCCCGCAAGCCGGCCACTTAGGCGTCGAGAAAACATATCAGGGCGTTGCATTGCGTTATTTTTGGCCGCAAATGTTTAAGGATGTCGCGGAATACGTTCATCGGTGTGATATTTGTCAGAAAACTAAAATCGAACAAGCGGCTCCCGCCGAATTAATGGGTAGACGGACGGTAGAGACCCCATGGACAGTTGTCGCGAGCGATATTATGGGACCGTTCCCTCGGAGTAAGAACGGATTTGAGTATTTGTTAGTGATTCAGAATCTATTCACGAAGTGGATAGAATGTTGTCCGCTCCGGAAAGCGACCGGTAAGAAGATACGCAAGATACTAGATGACGTGGTAATCAATCGGTTGTGGCGACTTCTGCCACTCGACTCTAAGTCCCTAGCGTGCGAACCAATCGGCAAGCGATTGCCGATATTTGCGCGCGTCTCCCTATAACTCGTCGGCGCTTGCGCGCGTCTATAACTCTCTCGCGGGTTTTCGCGTGCGGATCGTTTCCGCCTTCCAAGAGATTAGGTGTGCTTTGTCTCTCGCGTGCGAACCATTGTACTGGTCGGAAGTCTTAATAAGTTTTGTAAGTGCGTGCTTAGTCTCGGCTTAATTATTACATCCATGTGAACTGTTTCTGTCGTTAATACCATTCACTCATGTCGTCAATTAACCTGCTCATGTCGTATCGAGCTTCTAGTAGTTCCTACAAACATTGTATCTCGGAAATTTGATATATTTGTGATTAATAATAAATTCTGTTATACGTTAACCAGTGTGACTCAATTTATTGCGCGTGGTCGTAAGAATAACCTTCGGTGTTGGCATTCTATTCTTCTTAGAATCGCCACATCGAAAATTGGTGACCCCGACGTGATACTAATCGCACGACCAGCGTGATAATTGCGCGACATCATAATTACGGGCGTTAATTGACGTACATTTTTTTTTAACATTTTTCTTTCGCGGGTGATGAACATTCTCAAATGTCGGCGAGCCACGAAATTCTTGCGCGTGATCACGTGATCACAATCCTGTGTGACCGCTGAGTCAGCTGATCGTCACGTGTTTTGATCGTGCTGTGCCGCGGGAAAACACTCTTTTGCACAAGGACATCGGTATAAACAGACATCCGTTGCGAATTTGAACAGAATTATATTGTGTCGCTAGACTTTTCGCGAACGTTTCGTGACGCGTGAATATATCGGGTGATCTGAGTGTTTAGAGTGATAGAGAGTTTTGTATTCGATGTCGGTCAGACGTTCTCCATCGCGCGATACCTTGCCCGCGGACAATGAACCGATGGTAGATGATGCGAGTACAATACGACCTTCACATTCGCGTGATACCGAAGAGGCCAGTGTTAACACAGCGAGGCTGATCAAGCTGCCACCTTTCTGGCGTGAGAACCCGATGCTTTGGTTCGCCCAGGTCGAAGCTGGATTTGCACTGTCGCGCATCTCGAGCGACGAGTCAAAGTTTCGGTACGTTATCCTCAATCTTGACTCAAGCGTCTTACCGTTTATCACAGATATTGTTACATCACCGCCCGCGCATAATAAATATGGAGCAGTGAAGGATCGCATCATCGCATCTTTCGATGAATCTAGCGAGTCGAAGCTCAGACGTCTGCTACAGGGATTGGACTTTGGAGAGGAAAGGCCGTCTCATTGCCTGCAGCGTTTGAGGAATTTGGCAGGAGGTCAGTGCACTGACACCGTTTTGCGCACCCTTTTCTTAGAGCGATTACCTGATCCTGTCAGAGGAATCCTCGTCGCCAATGATACCGCGGACTTAGTTCAACTCGCACTTCAAGCCGACAAAATAATGGACTATACGAGAGGTGCTTCACGAGTCGACGCCGTGAGTTCTCCGTCGACACAGCCAGAACGTTTGACGGAAGTTGCCGAATTGTATCGCCGTATCGAAGAGCTGTCACGTCAAGTCCGAGAAAGTCATACTCCTGATCGTCGGACGAGACGCCGTTCGCGCTCGCGTCCACGCTATCGCGCGCGAAGCACACCTCAACAGCAGAAGACAGCTGTATGTTATTACCACTCGAAATTTGGAAGCGATGCAAGGAAATGCCGACAGCCGTGTGCCTGGTCTGGCACACCCCCGCCGTCGGGAAACTGAATCTGCCAAACCGCATCGAGGCAAGCAGGGAGGCCCGTCAAACAGAACGACGCCTCATACTCATTGACGCTATATCCGGTATGCGCTACCTGGTTGATTCTGGAGCCGACGTCTCCGTGCTACCACGCAAAGCAGCCAGAGATAATCCGATCTCGAAAACCTTTCGACTCTTTGCTGCGAACGGATCAACTATCGCTACTTACGGAGAAAAATTAGTCGCAGTCGACCTTGGCAAACGCCGCAAATACGAATGGATCTTTATCGTCGCAGATGTAACGCAAGCAATCTTGGGTGCTGATTTCTTCGCACATCACAACCTTATGATTGACCTTCGACGACGTCAGCTTGTGGATGGAGAGACAAGGATGGGTTCCGTCGGACGACTCGTTCGAGTTCGAGTTCCGTCTTCCGCTGTTTCCACGATTGATCGTACCGTCCGGTACGCCGACCTACTTAGAGAATTCACTGAAATCAGACCAGCGCGCCGCATCGAGCCTAAGCATAAGGTATGTCATTACATTCAGACACGAGGACCGCCTGTCGCTGAACGTGCGAGACGCCTGCCACCCGAGAAGATGAAAGTCGCTCGCGAGCAATTCGCGCATATGCTGGCCGAGGGTACTTGCCGCCCGTCGAGCAGCCCTTGGGCTAGTCCGCTGCATCTGGTCAAGAAGAAGACGGGAGATTGGCGTCCCTGTGGAGACTACCGTCGTTTAAATGCTGTCACCGTTCCTGACCGCTATCCTTTGCCACACCTGCATGATTTCTCGTATCGCCTGCAAGGTTGTCGCGTTTTCACGACGCTTGATTTGGTAAGGGCGTATTACCAGGTACCAATCGCACCAGAGGATCGTCTGAAGACCGCCGTCATCACACCTTTCGGCCTGTACGAATTCAACGTCATGACATTCGGCCTGTGTAACGCCGCACAGACCTTTCAACGTCTGATGGACGCAGTGCTGCGCGGACTAGATTTCGCGCACTGCTACATTGACGACATCCTCATCGCATCGCCTGACCCAGATCAACATCGTCAGCATCTACAATTGGTGCTCGAAAGATTGCGAGAACACGGCCTGTCAATCAATACATCAAAATGTTATTTCGGAGAAGACGAGGTGGAGTATCTGGGATACCTGGTTGACGCACAGGGCACCAGGCCGCTACCTTCTCGAGTTCAAGCAATTCGTGATTTTCCGAAACCGAATAATATCACCGAATTGCGACGTTTTCTGGGCATGCTTAATTTTTATAGACGCTTCATCAAAGGTGCGGCCGCAACCCAGAGCCCACTTCACGCCCTACTCACCGGGACAAAAAGACGAGACAAGCGCCCAGTTTCGTGGACGGCAGCGACGGAAAGTGCTTTTGTGACATGCAAAACACAGTTGGCCGATGCAACATTGCTTGCGCATCCGCTGGACGTACCATTACTGCTACGCACCGACGCATCCGCCACGGCGATTGGCGCCGTCCTCGAACAGCGTTGCAACGATTCCTGGCAGCCGCTTGGATTTTTCTCCAAGAAGATGAGCCCAGCGGAAGTGAACTACAGCACGTACGACCGCGAACTCCTGGCTATCTATCGAGCTATCAAGTTCTTCCAACATTTCATCGAGGGTCGAGAACTGATAATAGCGACTGATCATAAGCCGCTCATCTATGCTTTTAAACAAAAATCAGATAAAGCAACACCACGCCAAATGAGACATCTCGACTGGATCGGCCAATTTTCCACCAGGATCGTACACATTGCTGGCGACAGCAACACCATCGCTGATGTATTATCGAGGATTAACACTATCAATATGCCAACTATCGTAACAACAGACGAGCTGGCGACACATCAACTCAACAATGATGAATTGAAACAGCTTCTGCAGAGCGGATCTTCTTTGGATCTTCGCAAACTACGCATTCCAAATACGGATTTTCATCTATACTGTGACGTATCAGGAGAAGATGTCAGACCTTACGTCCCGCAATCATTACGCTGGACGATTTACAACACAGTCCACGGATTATCTCATCCCAGCGGACGGACGACGCGGAAGACCATTCAACGCAGTTTCGTATGGCCGAGCATGAACAACGATATTGCTACCTGGACATGGGAATGTCTCTCTTGCCAACGCAGTAAAATTCATCGCCACGTGAGAAACATTCCAAAGCACATAGCGATGCCTAATGCGCGTTTCCATCACGTACATTTGGATATCATCGGACCACTGCCGCCATCGAGAGGACAACGCTACTGCCTGACAATGATTGACCGCTTCACGAGGTGGCCTGAAGCCACACCTATTACAGACATCTCAGCGGAAACTATCAGCAAGACCTTCTACTGTACGTGGGTGTCGCGTTTTGGCGCACCGGTCACGATCACCACGGACCGGGGTACGCAGTTCGAATCTATTCTATTTCAGGCACTGACAAATCTCATCGGCAGCAAGCGAATACGGACCACAGCCTATCACCCGCCTTCAAACGGCATGATCGAGAGATGGCATCGTTCCCTGAAGACAGCTATCACGTGTCATGGCCAACGAGAATGGGTCGACATACTGCCTACTGTCCTGTTAGGCCTGCGTACCTGCATAAAAGAGGATCTCAAAGCTACCACAGCCGAGCTAGTGTATGGTACTACACTGAGGCTTCCCGGTGAATTTTTCTTGCACGAAGAACCACGGACCGAGCCGCAGACCTTCCTGAAGACGTTACGTGAGCACATGCGACTGCTCCGACCAGCTCCAACCGCGCATCATAATAAACGTAAACCCTTTGCTCATAAGACTTTGTATACTTGTACTCATGTTTTTGTCAGGGTTGATCGCGCAAAGCGACCACTTGAATCACCATACGAGGGACCATACGAGGTGCAGAGCCGCCCGAGCGACAACGTTTTCGTGGTTGTCGTAGACGGCCAGCCGACAACCATTACTACCGAGAGGCTTAAACCCGCCTTTATCGAGACGACAGCGACAGAGGAGCCTGTACCGAGTACATCAGCGGAGCCGGCATCAACAATGCCGATTCCGAGAACATATCCTCCAGCCCCTCGTAAACGCGTTACTTTCGCGCCTCACGAACCGTCCGTGAGTCACTCGGGGGGGAGTAATGTGGCGACTTCTGCCACTCGACTCTAAGTCCCTAGCGTGCGAACCAATCGGCAAGCGATTGCCGATATTTGCGCGCGTCTCCCTATAACTCGTCGGCGCTTGCGCGCGTCTATAACTCTCTCGCGGGTTTTCGCGTGCGGATCGTTTCCGCCTTCCAAGAGATTAGGTGTGCTTTGTCTCTCGCGTGCGAACCATTGTACTGGTCGGAAGTCTTAATAAGTTTTGTAAGTGCGTGCTTAGTCTCGGCTTAATTATTACATCCATGTGAACTGTTTCTGTCGTTAATACCATTCACTCATGTCGTCAATTAACCTGCTCATGTCGTATCGAGCTTCTAGTAGTTCCTACAAACATTGTATCTCGGAAATTTGATATATTTGTGATTAATAATAAATTCTGTTATACGTTAACCAGTGTGACTCAATTTATTGCGCGTGGTCGTAAGAATAACCTTCGGTGTTGGCATTCTATTCTTCTTAGAATCGCCACACGGTGGAGAACACCACGCATTCTATTGACAGATAACGGCATCGAGTATATTAACCGCGAGTTGAAGGCTTTCGCGCGCGAACGGGGTATCGGACACATCACCGTACCTCCGTACCATCCGCAGGCGAACCCGGTCGAGCGCGTAAACCGCGTATTAAAGACCATGATAACAGCCTTTCTCGAGGATAATCACAGGGAGTGGGACGAACACATAGCCGAGTTTAGATTTGCGTATAACACCGCGTATCATACATCGTTGGGAACGACTCCCGCGTTTTTGAATCTTGGTCGTGAACCCCAGCCGACGAATACCGAGAAAGGAAGGCAAAAGGCGGATGTCGCGATTGGAGAAGCGAACCCGGTAGAATGGCGAACGTGAATGGAGAAAATCCAAAACTTGCGAGAATGGGTTATTGAGAATTTAGAAGCCGCACACGAGAAACAAGCGCGATATTATAACGCGCGGAGGCGTGACCGGCAGTTCGCGATTGGCGAGTTAGTTTTTAAAAGACATGTGTTGTCATCCGCGGCGCAAGCGGTATCGGCGAAACTAGCGACCAAATTTCACCCGTCCGTTTAAAGTGTCGCGAATATTGTCGCCAGTAGTCTATGAACTACAAGATTTAGCGGATCGCGAGATAGTAAAGATACACGTGAAGGATCTAAAGCCATACTTGCCACTTCCTGTCCTATAGAATTGTCGCGGTATCGAGGGAGAGACAGAATGAGTGCCGGGGATAAGTTCCGCGTGCGCGGAGATTCTGGCCGGTAACGAGCGGACACGACCCGGATTCCTGGCCCTATTCCTAGCCGAGATCGCCCGGATACAAGCGAGCCCGGCCCCCGACGAGCCCCAGGAAGAAGCCGACCAAGACGAGAGGCCCGAGGCGGCCGCGGCCGCCCAGGACATCAAACCCACCGAAAACCCGGACGGCGTGAGTCCAACCCAAGACCCGAGGAGGCCGAGGGTGCGGGTCACCGGGACGGCGATAGGACCCCACCCTAGTTTGACGACCGGGGAATGGGATGCGCCCCGATCCGGCGAGCATCGGAGGACCCCGCTCCACCCACACCAGCCGCCCCGCCCGGCCTACCGCTGGAGATAACCGGGTGGCGGTCGGGTCCGGAATCGGCACCCCCGGAGGGGTGCTGGAACTGCCTAGGACTCGACCATTTTCTGGCCGAGTGCCCCTTCCGGTGGAACACTGGCCCCACTCGGTACTGCTTCCGATGCGGAAGGCAGGGATTCACTGTGCGAACCTGCCCGAAATGCGGCCCCGAATGGGCCGCCCAGGGGCCCTACGTACCCGGAAAGCGCCGACCGGAACCAGAGAGGCCGCGCAACCTCCCGCCGCCTTTGCGGCGACGAGAAGCAGGACCTGCCCGGTGCCGCGACCGACGGGACCCCTGGAACCGGCGAACCTGAAGGGGATGGAGGCCCGGGACCCCTCCGGGTCAGGCCTTCGACTGCTGTCGCGCCACGAAGTACAGGGACGTCCCGACCGGGAGAACCCCCCCCCCCCGTTCAGTTATATCATTAATTTTAGTTTATGGTTTCCTTCTCCCTCTGGCTTAAAATTTTTTTTTGGGAACCGAAAATTTTTTTTTGTTTCTTTGTCTGGGCATCCCGAAGCCAACCATTAGGTTCTTTGTATTTTGCATTATGTATTATAATTCCTAAGTGGTTTCGCGACCAAATGCGGGCTGTAATAAACTTCGTACGATGACGACTAGGTCTCCGTTATTGCGACCCAGATGACCATTAACCAATGAGAAGTAACCCAGTACGTCATAATACCCGCTCCGCGCCGATATAGCGCCCGAATAGATTGCGTATCCACCACCGGGAGACGAACGACCGATCGGGACATTAAGATATCGCGTTGAGTTCGTGAGACGCCTCAACCGAGTCTACGACAAAATTCTTTTTTTGGTTGTTCGTTTTTGTTTATTCGTGATACTCTGTTTTGTGTTTGTGAGGTTGTGAGGTTGTGAGGTTGTGAAATCTACTGTTTCTTCAGCTTCGTTTGCTTGTTGAACTGTAGAGCCAGCACGATATTTGCCTCTTTCCATAAAATCCATAATCATGTCTATGCACTTTTCCCCATCATCTGGGAAAATAGTGATTCCGCAGCTCATCTTGAAGTTTAGGCAGTGTGAACTGCTCTAGCTGTTCGCGGGAGATCATTTTTCAGGACGAAATTCCCACGGGTTTCCGCAACGACGAAACTTCTGTCGCGTTATCGTATGAAGAAAGGTTTTTTACTAACACACGCCAGCACGTTGATCTTGCGTGAGAGTTCAACGCGACAAATTCACGGCGCTGAATTATTCTGAAAGCGCACTTGTGTGAGCGATGGCGTATCTTCGCGCGCGTAATACGTACGTCGCACGTTCTCTTTTTTTTAACGGATATCGCGCGCTCACGAACGATGGCGTGATACTGCGTGATCAAAGATGGCGGTCCGGCTGCTGCTGTTCCGGTTATCGGCAGGTCAACGGAAGTGACGTAATTTTTAAGCACATGTATGAATTTTCTAAGAGCACACCACTTGCGAGAGAGCGATGGCGTATTTATGCACGCGAAACACGTTGATCTTTTCGAGAGTTTAACGCGAAGAATCTACGGCCGTAAATTTCCAGAGAGCACACCGCTTGCGAGAGAGCGATGGCGTATTTATGCACGCGAAACACGTTGATCTTTTCGAGAGTTCAAGGCGAAGAATCCGCGGCCGTAAATTTCCAGAGAGCACACCGCTTGCGAGAGAGCGATGGCGTATTTATGCACGCGAAACACGTTGATCTTTTCGATAGTTCAACGCGAAGAATCCGCGGCGTCGGATTGATTTGAGACCGATCACTTATGAGAGCGATGCCTCGTTTTCACTCGCGAAACACACTGATTTCGAGCGATACAAAAGCGAGAAAATTTTCCGCGGCAATGGAGGCCGGTCGAGCACAAAGGAAATCCCACTTCTGAGGTTGTAGAAGGTTTGGCCGAGGGTTAGGCGGATTATCAGCCCAGCAAACCAATATGTAACTGTTACATAACGTAGGGTGCACATGAAAAGAACAATGTTATATTTCACGGTTATACAGACGAGATGTAAATGTTATATTTCTTCGTTACATATATAATTCATAATAGTTCTTTAAAAATGTAATGTAACACACATACGTATAACTCGAGATACATAACATAAATATAACAACTGTAATCTTTTAGCAATATAACGAATGTTATATTATTAATACATATAAAATATATTATTATATAGATATGAAAAATGTCAGACGTTTGAACGAGTTGTCACGATTTTTTACGTTTGCGTAATTTCGCGATTTCATCCGAGATCGGGGTACGCGTTAAATACGAGACAGTGAGAGAGTGAGGGCGAAAGAAAGAGAGAGATATGTAAATATTAATTTTAATTTATTCGCCTGATTCGTCGCGTTTCTCGACGGAATCGCGAGAAAAAAATGTCGCTGTTTTGCCGAAATGTTGAAGTTGACGCGAGTTCTGATATTTCGCAACATGCGATCGGCAACACGTTCTTCGCGATGCCATTTCACAGGAAGAAGTCAAGAAGATCCTTCCCCGTGAAAGTCTGCAATCTAACCTGGATGCGGAGCATATATACATAATAATCTAATATACGTTTATGTTACATTAAATGATATAGAAAAATATATGTAATACATATGTCTATGTTATGTTACAGTAACATATCATTTGAAATGTATCAAATATATAAATGAGACATTCAAAGTTGCTGACATAGAGCCGTACCAGAACGTAACATTTATCTGTACAAGTAATATTACATGTAATATTCCTGACACTCGTGTTGTATTACATATATGTCTATGTTACATGCTATGGTTTGCTGGGAGGAATGGAAAGCATTAGGGATTTATGCTCGATCGGGTACGAATAATGTATGACCTCTTAGTGAAACGTAATAAGTGTATTCTTGAATTTACGCGCACATGTCGGAAACACGGTACTCGTGTCCACCTTCGTGCATGGCCGGCCCACGAGTCCCTGCTTGTTGCGTTAGCATCCGACACGAACCCGGATCTCTCGAGTCACGTGATGCGCACGCAGGCGCTGTGATCGCACGCTGACGCCAAGTACGCACGCGATGTCAGTACCGCCAACCGGCGATATGGTCAGATTAGGCTAGGTTAATTAAGGCGGTTAGGCTATGCCTTACAAGTTATATATTTATTTTTCAAAAATAAAGTATTCCAGTTTTCCACAAAATTGTTATTAATAATTTATTACCTAATTAATTATGAATAATTATTCAATAATAAAGAAGCCAAAATGCGTCCAGTAAAGATTTTAATTTCGTCCATAAAAAGTCCATAAAAATTCGTCTATAAAAAGTCCAAAATTTGTCTATAAAAGGTCCAAAATTAGTCCATTTAACATCCATAATTCGTCCATATAAGTCCAATACTGGACGTCTTATGGATATCCAGCCCAAACGAACATACAATGGATGTCCAATGTACGTCCGCCGAACTTAATATGGACGTCCAGTGAATGTACACAATGTCCGACATAGACGTCCACTGAACGTATTACATACATAAGACGTACTTATGCTTATTGGGGTATTTACTCTTCGAAAATGTTCATTTTCAAAACAGTATTATATTAATTCAACATAGTACTTTCTTGTAATATACAAACTTGATAGATAATCATCTTGTCTGATTAGATCTTTACTTATAAAGATTTCATGTTTTTGCTTCTTGTTTCCAATCTTACAATCTTAAAATTAATAAGATTGATCTGAATAATTTCTCAATCGGAACAAATTGCATATGATTTAATTAGTTATATGTAAGCAGAAAGATTATATCTTGCTTTAAAGTGGTCCAGAATTCTGTAAAATTTGATATCATTTTATACATATAAAAATACATACATATATGTATCATTTTCATACACAATAAAAATTATAATATCACATTTATACAATATCTATATATATTTACCTGTATTTGGGAGTGGAGGTCGCAATCAATACATATCCGGAGGAATAAATCGTGGAGCGAATAGTTTGACTGGTGCCGTTAGAGCTGAATGAAACGGCCTTTTCCCATAAGAAAAACCTGTCCTCTAAATGGAACTATAAAGCTTGCTACAATTGGTCTTGCTAGAAGATTCTGCAAGTTATTAAGAAATAAGTATAGAAATTTCTTATACATAGATCAAAATCTATATATATAAGTACCGTCCGTCTGTCTGTATGTACGCGAACTACTTCCACATTATGGACTGATTATCTCGAAATTGGTACCAAAATGTTGCAAATTTTTCGGGGATGAAAATGTCGCGGCTTTTTTTTGTTTTACGCCCCCCCCCCCACCCACCCACGCACGCAACATACGCACCTACACATACACACGTATACACACGCATACATACATGTATATACATGTACATATACATACCCACACACACACGTATACACACGCATACACACATATATATCATCGTTTTACGCCCCCACCCACGCATCCATATATGCACCTACACACATACGCATATATACACATGTATACACACGCATACACATACACACGCATACACACATAAGTATCACACACACAATTTTAATGATATATTCACACACACATACACACACACACATCATTTTAGTGATATATGTATATATTATATACAGGGTGTTTCGGAATGCGGACGAGAATTTCGCGACTTTCAGTGCTTATTGTTGATCGCCGAAAGTTTGGAGAGTTCTCTCGACCATCGAGATCCTCACGCGACGATCACGTGATAATCACGCATCAAAACAACCCCGATCACGTATGATGGGCGTTGAAAGGCGCGTTTTCGCCATCGATGACAAAATTCCAGTCTCAGTCTTATTCGAGCCACCGATCGACACACTTAGCTGTTCGTCTAACCAGAATACAAGAGTGAATCTATCGATTCGTTGAGAGCTCTCCGTACTATTCTTTCGAAAAGATCAACGCCTAACTATTCGCGGTCGCGATCTGGTCGCTGCATTTCCGATCGTCCTCGAGTCAAGATTTCCGTCGCGTAGAGCCCGAATCCGGGCTCTCCCGAAGATCGCCGTCGCGTCGCGTGCAGCAAAGAGAGACCAGAGTCAAGATCTCCGTTCGTCTACCCTTTCTCGCTTTCTTTTCTTCGTCACCGCCCGGTTCGCATGATTCAAACATTCGAGTGGAAGTGTTACCCTCTTTTCTTGTGAAAATAAAAACTGACCTAGTGAAAAGCTATTAACGACAATTTCTTTCCGATTTTCTCTCTACCTTTATTCCCGATCAGTACTAGTTCCTCTCCGAGTTTCACGCTCTCGCGGATTTAGTCATTGTCCGCGACACAGGGTGTCCGGTAATAGTCGCATCAACCATCGTGTGCAGGTAATGCTAGTTAAACCGAGTAGAAAAGTCCTCTACCATTTTGCGATATTCTCAATAATAAGAGAGATATTAATTAATAAAGATCCAATTCGCGTGACGACGGCGAGAAGAGATATCCCAGTTTTATGTCGTTACTAAGCATGCGGCGAAAAGAAACAGTATATATATATATATATATATATAGAATTTTTCGGAGATCGCAACGTCGTGGTGTTTTTTTAATTTTGTTACACACATAGACACACATACACACATATAATCACCCATTAGAGATGATATGATTTGAAATTTTTTTGTGTCCGGTATAATTATTACAGGTGAGAAACATGTGTCATTTGTGTGCATATGTGTGTGTGTGTGTGTGTGTGTGTGTGTGTGTGTATCACACGTGTGTGTGTGTGTATTATGAGAGTGAAGAAAGAGAGAGAGAGAGAGAGAGAGAGAGAGAGAGAGAGAAAGCTTCATTTATTACGCGCTCTGGGACAAGTCCCCTCAAGCGCCACCAGTTAATACAGAATCGCACTATAGCGAGCACGGTCTTGTATACAGGTCTGGGCACTTCGGCGAAAATATGTGAACGGAAGTGACGCCAATATGGCGTCTACAGTTGGCCGATTACCAGGAGCGTAGACACGTTTTCGGCACCCAAAAGATAATAATTGTTTTCAATGGCTTTATTAATTGAAGCTTTTCCTCCCACTCTTTTCTTCGTTCATCATCTTTTGGTGCAGAAAACATTGATAATTTCACTTTGCAAGTAGCATAACCTGTATTACAACCAGGTACTATACATTTGTAAGGCATATTTTTTTTCGCGTTATCAATGTTCAACTCACTCAGCGAATACTCGCTAATCATATATGATATATAACTAATCACTTATATGATATAAAATATGTGATACAAAGAGACCGTGTGCTAAACAGCCACAAATATACGGCACTATGTTGTCTGACAAAACATGCCAACTGCGCTTGCGCGTCGGCCTATTATAGTCGCCATATTGGCGTCACTTCGCTCACACCGGTTTATATGAAAATAGTATAGGAGTGCCCAGACCTGTATACAAGACCGTGATAGCGAGTGTATAAGCAGAGAGAAACCTGAGAGCGGCCACCGCGATCTAGCGGACGCGTGTACTGATGCGCCCCCTGACAAAGTGGACATGAACTACGTCGTTACGCTCGGTAAAAAACGTAGAAATGGTTCGAATCCGTGATATGGTTCACATCTGAACTACTCGGATAAGAACCGAGTTGAGAACCAAACCGATGAGTCAGACAAGGACCAACAATCCATCGCTCTGGCTTTGTCTCACCAACGATGAGCGTCTCGTGGACTCGTGCGGCGGCAGGCACGAGATTTTGCCTCTCGCGCAACGTTCCACGTAATTCGAGGACAAAATTTTATGACGTTAAACTTTGGGCAATATATAAAAAATGGCTCTGCGCGGTTTGAGGTCAAGGTTTCTCGTGGTCCCACGATGGTGGTACCAAAAACCACAAGTTTTTTTATTGTCCCTGATAACGAGAGAGGAAGAAAATATACTTCGCCACATGACACAAAGGATGCTTTGTATAAGGCACTAAAGCCTTCTGATTGAGGTCAAGGTTTCTCGTGGTCCCACGATGGTGGTACCAAAAACCACAAGTTTTTTGATTGTCCCTGATAACGAGAGAGGGAGAAAATATACTTCGCCACATGACACAAAGGATGCTTTGTATAAGGCACTAAAGCCTTCTGATTGAGGTCAAGGTTTCTCGTGGTCCCACGATGGTGGTACCAAAAACCACAAGTTTTTTGATTGTCCCTGATAACGAGAGAGGGAGAAAATATACTTCGCCACATGACACAAAGGATGCTTTGTATAAGGCACTAAAGCCTTCTGATTGTGGTCTAAAGGTAAATAGAATATCTTTTACTCGGAACAACGCTGTCAGAATAGAAGCTGCCTCGCCGGATATCGAAAGGGTTAAGACTCACCCTGGCCTGCCTGAGGCTGATCTTAAGGTGCAGGAGAATGCAAAACGTAGTCCTAGACTGATAGTACATGGAATTCCGATGGAAATGTCGGCTGAGGAAATCTCAAAGGAGCTTATTGCTCAGAATGTTAACGGAAATTCTGAAGTGAAGGTCATCTACGTCTTTCCCCCGAAACTGAATAAACGAGTTAGCTGCGTATTAGAGGTCACACCTGAAGTTAGAAATATTTTGTTGAGTAATGGCCGCATCTTTTTGAGGTATTCAGTATGTTATGTTACCGACCATGTTCGAGTAGTACAATGTTACAGGTGCTTCGCTTTTGGTCATATGGCAGGGAACTGTAAGGCTGACGGACCTATTTGTGGACACTGTGCGGAGACGCACGAAGCCAGAGATTGTTCGAATAAGGACAAACAGCCTACATGTCACAACTGTTCAAAGCATCGGCGCAGGTGGTGACTTCGCACATTCGGCTATGGATTCCTCGAGATGTCCTATCCTCGGTCGGAAGTTTAAGGACGATATCTAACATAAATTATGGTTAACTTGGTTACGGATCTGAAGATTTGCCACGTGAGCTGCCAGTCTCTCTTTGCCCACCTGGATGAGTTTCGACAGTTGTTCATCTCTTCTGGTTATCATATAATCTGTATGTCTGAGACGTGCCTCTGTCCTGATGTGTCTGATGACTTGGTTGCGCTTCGTGGCTACAAGCTTTTTAGATGTGACAGGGTCGGCAGAAGGGGCGGAGGAGTTGCCTTTTACCTTGCCGACTATCTTAATGCCTCTGTTCTTGAGTGCTCTGCTATGTCTGAGTTGGTCAGGCCTGAATTTATCATGGCTGAGATTTTATTCAAAAACAAGTCCAAGCTGCTGCTCGCCGTAGTATACAAACCTCCTAACGCTGGTTATATTAATTAATTTTTCCATCAATTCATTGAACGTCAAATTGACTATAAGCATTCCCTTATAAGTTAAAATGACTTTAATGCCGATATGAACAACGTAACGTTTGACAGTAAGCAGATCAATGACTTTATCGAGTCCTCAAATCTATATCTTGTTCCTCATGTCCATCCATCAATCACTTGAGAGATTCTAGCACTCATTTAGACTTATGCATTGTGGATGACTTGGGCAAGATAATTGAGTTTGGTCAGCATTGGGGTGGCATTCCTATCGGCCCATGATCTCATTCAAGATTTGATATCAAACTTGAGCGCAGGCTTGGTAGGCAAGTAATGTGCAGGGATTTTCGTGACTTCGACGTAAAAGCACATAGGAGGCAGGCCTGGACTGGTCGGATTTGATGGGAGCTGAGAATATTGATGACAAAGTTAGAGTATTCAACTCATTATTGCTTGCTTGCTATGACAGGCAACGCGATACAGCTCCGTAGCTATTCTCGATTCGCGTCGCTAAATTCTCTAATGACGTAAAATCGTACACATCTCGCCGGTGGACCGCTATCTATAGACGCGGTAACATATTAATTGCTCCTCTAAATGCCACTTAATCGTTCGAAAAGAGCGCGTAAACACGTTAAGTAATCTGCGACGGTCTCCCCTTCGCCCTGCATACGACGCATGATTTCGTTCCGCAACGCGAATTGGAAGTCAGGGTTACCGAATCGCGTACGCCACGCGGACTCGAATTCCTGCCAAGTCCTCCAACGGTTTCTTTCGTTTCGGTACCAATAAAGCGCGATATCGGAGAGGAAAAACGGAATACATTTAAAAATTTCCTCGTCGCTAATCGGAACTAACTCGCGACCTTCCGCTATACGCGCCAAAAATGCATCCGCGTCGCTCCCACGCGCGCCTGAAAATTTTAGATTCTATCGACGCATCATCTGATAGGCGTCGATGGCCGATGATGTATCGCGCGCGACGGGACGCGATCCCGGAGGAATCGACGGCAATTCTGTAGGCGGCGGTCGTAGATAAACCGGCGCACGCAACGGATTCTCGAACGCAGCATTCCCTAATCGGGACTCGTGGGGACTTTCCGGGCGAATAGGCGAGGGGCCCGAGAGGCCGGCTATCGCGCCCGGGTCCGGCTATCTCCCGGTACCGGCGTCGTAGGTGGGTCCCATCCTAACTGTGCGCAAACTTCGTATTTATTTAACCGCGACCGCAAAACCGGAAGGGTACCCTCGCTTTTTCGTCCGCGCTTTTCTAATTCTTCGCGTAATTGATTGGCGGTGAGGTTGAAAATCCACTCACAACCTTCTTCGTCGTCTGAACTCATTATTCCGAATTCTATTTACGCGGACACGTAGACTATTCACGCGAATTAGACGCACGGCCTAACGGCTTCTAACTATCTCACGAGACGCCGAAAAATCTGGGGGGTCCGATAGCTGAATTCCTCAAGGCGAGATCACTCAAAAAAAGAAAATTTGAATAATCACACGTATTCCGACGACCGATCCGCGAACGAAGTCACACGCTCGAATCCCGACACTTAACGAGCAGGAAAAAAAATTAATAATAATAACGATGAGAGAATCAGCGCGTAAGAGAGAAATATATGTTTCAAGTATTTATAATCGCTAAAGGTCGACGCGGAATATCAACGCCGTGATCGCGGTGCCTAATATTTGTCGAGGACACTCACGAAATTCGTGTATAACGCGCGCGAAATTCCACAGTCCGTGACCCGTATACAATAATAAAAGGGAAGCAAACACAAGGCAAATATAAATTTCAAAATTCAAAATCCCTGAAAGAAAGTTGGGTTAATAACAAACAAGGTTATCCACAAGTAATTTCAATAGCAAGCGAAATGTATGCTACATTCGAATAATACAGGCTAAATATCCTGTATCCAAAGAGACACACAAAAACGTTCAAGCCACACAAAAAAAAATAATAGCGTGAGACAAGTTAATATTTCTTCCAAGAGTAGCGCAAAATTATATAAACTGTTAATTTTAGCGTAAATTCGCTCAGTGTTTTCCAAAAAAGCGCAAAATTGCCAACTTCAGACTTGAAATGTTAGACAATGCCACTTAAAGCCTAAGCCGCAGCGGTCACAATCGTTAATAAGGTTAAGTCGTTAATTGTAAAGTGGCCGAATTTCTAATGAAATTTTATCTTAAATTGTGCAGGAAAGCATAAGCACAATAGGTATAGCAATTGCACAGCAAATAAGCATGTTACAGTAGCATATAATTCGCAACATCAATCAAAGAAATTTTAGTACACCAAAAATATAAATTTCTTAAAATATATAAATCGCTGAGAACATGGAATTAGCCTAATATAAATTTCAAGAAAAATAATTGAGGCTTCATAAACATTCTCATTTCTCTTACATGGCGCTTTGCGCGCGCCATTTATTTCCTTCAACTGTACAATATAAGCTGCGGTACAATATAAGGCTCTCTCCCTCTCCCTCTCCCTCTCCCTCTCTCTCTCTCAGAGAAAATCGGTCCATAAATGTGGAAGTAGTTCGCGTACATACAGACAGACAGACAGACAGACAGACGACGTGACTTACCCAGACAGCACAGTGACGTTTTAAAAACGTATTAAAAATGTACATATTGGACGTTTTGTACATATTTATAACATCCATATTAGAGCCTTCGACATCTTTAGGACATTTTAGAAATGTCCAGTGTTACTTTTCTGGACAATCGAAACATGTCCATTTTAAGGACTAAACGAACTAAAATTGGACCTGCTTCGAACATTGAACGTATATTTTATAGTAGATAGGTGTAGGTATATATGTAAATTTATATGTTTAGAGTTTAGAGTACTGAATATACCTATTTTAGTACACATACAGCATCAAAAAATTGCAGAAATCTTGCAAACATCCAAAAGAAACAAGCAAAAAAATTGTTGAAACTGTGTAAGTTCATTTTGTTTATCCGTAATACTTAGATATTCGCGTATTATATAATCTTAATATTTAATATTTGCAAGCTTTATATATAATTCTCATAACAAATCTTAAATACGGGAAAGATAGCGCCTCGTGCGTCACATAGCGGTAAATAAAAGAACTAATGATTAATGAATACTGTTTTTATAATATTTTTGGAATGTTACAGTAATATTTCGTTTAAAATATTACAGTTACATGTTCTTATAATGTCTCTCCAATATTACGTTGCAACTTGTAAGATTATAATATTGCTGCAATGTAAATGAAATGTTCTGTGCTGTACGTAAAATGAATGTTTTTAAAACGTCTAAATATAATATACTTTGAACGTCTAATAATGGATATTCTTAAAACATTCATATTATATCCATGGACATTTGGACTAAATAAAAACCAAAACTGGACGTCCATTGGATATTCTGTGCTGTCTGGGTATATATATAGATATTTTATATTATAGTAATATGAAATATATCATATTGTAATATTTCTTCTGTTTAAAATGATAACTTTATTATGTTACTTATATTAATTTATTAGGAACTTGATAAATATTTATTAATTTATTATGTTATACATACCTTTTGCGTTAGCTTCTATATTACACCTGTAAATTAAATCTGATTTGTTGAAAAGCTGTAGATATTAATTTATTATGTGTTAGGACGTTGGAAGCAGCATGCTACCAAGTGGTCCATGCAAACTTGCAGCTTCTTCAGGATTCCAGATTCTGCAACATCGAAAAGCAGCATATGTTACGGAAAGCGCAAGGTATTAAACATATTCTGTTATATTCTTGTGAAAAAATATGTTGTATATAAATTATATTTGTTATACGTGCCTGTTGTGTTAGCCTCTACATTGCACTGTATGAAATTAAATCTGATTTGTTGAAAATCTGTAGATATTAATTTATTATGTAGGATGTTGAAGACAGCACGGTACCCTCCAGCGACCTTTGCGAATGATATCCATCAGTTTGTTACAGATAGTGCCAATAAGTTGATAATGTTTCCCATCAGTCGGCATATAATTCCTATTTTTTGAGTTTGTCAAGTTATTTTTGTGTTGCTTTAATAGTCTTTTCAATATATAACCCTTCTCCCGTCTAAATACTTTTACTCTTCCTCTTTCTTGTTTTGTCTAAAATTTGCTAATTTATCCCTAGCTTTATAAAAATTAAAAATGGTATTTTCCTTTTTTGCGACAGCGCTTCATTAGATAATAGAATTATGGGACTATTTCTATTTAGATCATCATATATTTCCCACTTTCCCGTTACTCGATGACAGTATGCGACATAATGTCCGATTTTCTCATAAACTTCTCCAATGTATCCAATGGCTGAAATTAATTTATAGTTGGACTCACAGAATTGAATGTCCAACGGTATTTCAGAAAGAGAAATGGTAGTGGGCCAATTGCTAAATAAACGCCATTGTAAATATTCAATATCTATAAAAAGATGCGCGCCGGTTATGAAAATAGTGAGTATCTTGTTATTTTTACATTGAATACATTTCTTCTTTATAGAAAAGACTATTTCGTTGATAACATCTTGTAAACCTTGTATGCCATGTTTGTATATTGATTGGGGATTTGTCTCAAGAACTGTCATATCTTTTTCATGCTCCCGATTGCAAGTTGAGCAACGTTGCAACATCTTATATGATACTGCGTCTTGCATTAAAATTTTAGTCAATTCACTGATATTACATGAACAATCAATTGTTCCCTTTATTGATTCAAATACGTTACTCAATATTAATGCTCTCTCTTTATAAAGTTCTTGTGATGTACCAATTGTACTTAACAATTTTATAAAATCTAAAATTGAATGTGATGTACAATCTACATAATTTTTATAAATAGCCCAATCTTGATATCCGATTAATAATGATTGAGAAAGAGCATCAAATGCACATGTATTTTTTATCTCTATGTATTTTTCCGATATATGTGGTGGAAATAATATATTACTATTCTGGAGTACGGTAGTTCTTGTTATATTATTCTTGTTAACAGTTTCATGGTTTTCAGTATCAGGGTATGTTCTTAAATATTGGTCACAGTTTGATGTTTTTTTATGGCTTGCATTTTCGTTTAAATAATTTGTTTTAAGACAATTTTCTTCTTTGATAGATATTTTTTCTGTACTTATTGAATGTTTGATGCTCTTTTCACCTTTGTTGAATTTTTCGGCTTTACGTAATACGATATTGTATAAATTTTTTGGCTTTTTATTTCGAAGTATCATTACATTGTTCAATTCTTTAATTTTATTATTGTACATAGATGTTCCATATATATCTTTTTTTTCATTACTATTTTGTCGTCTTTGCTTTTGTTGCTTTATTTTGTGCGCAGTTTTATTTGCATTAAATATATTTTCCATCTTTGCAGTTTTTGTATTGCTTAATTTTTGCCTGTTATAGCCATTAAAATATGCATCGCATTTCGCGCATTTTTTTTTTAGTTTTAATACTATCTTGTTTGAACGAACAATTTTGACAGATTTAAAAATGTAACATGGTAATTTTAATTGTTTTCTGATATCATCATCTAAATGTATGACAGTATTTTCATTGATTGCTTGGCGGAATCGGTCGAGTATACCATTTCTATTTTGTGAAATATATAAATATATATACTTATAACTGAGATCACCATTCATGATTTTTTCGGCATCTCTCCATATGGAATTAGATAATCGATGAATTTGACCATAATCATTAAAAAAATTCAAATTCTTCAGTGAAGCAAAAATTTCATTCACATTTCTTTTCGGTTGACGTGGCATTGCAGAACTTTTGAAAAATTTTTGAAAAACGAGATAAGTTGATGATTGACGACTTTTTTTTGTTGGATATTTAATGTGCCTTCAATCAGTTTAGTCCAATTGTGATTATTTAGACACGAATGATTGACGACTTGACAGATGACAGGTTATGAAACATCGATATAAAATATGATACCGTTATCGTTTTTCGTTGTCGTTTGTAATGTGATTACTTATAGAAGAATCAGCACAAAATTATGTTTGTTATTTGTGATTTATCTAAATATATATATGTATATATATATATATATATATCACAGTCTCCAAGGCTTTTTACACCATGGTGGACATCACGTAATCCAATTTGAGTCGTTTATTAATTCATATCGCTTCTGTCTGTTAGATTTTGTCTGTTATATATTTTAATATTTAATTTTAAGTTATGTTGATTATTAATTATACATAATTGATTTCGTGAGTTATAAATCTATAGCATGCTTACCCTATTTTTTGGCATCTATGCAATTAGATAAACTGATTTTGATCGTCGGAATGCGTTTTGTCCTTCAATCCTTCAATAAATTAAAAAGCCAGTTTACATTTTTTTCAATTGATAAGGCATTAGTCCATATATGTTGTCTTCAATTATATATCTCTTTTTTGGCATCTATACCTATACAATTAGATTATCTTTATATGATTGTCAATTTGTTGATTAACAAATTGATAATCGTATAAGCCGTGTTCCAAAAACTACTGCCCATCTTATTAGGAAATTCATGTCATTTTAGCACCCCGAACCGGGCACGCCAAGTTTTTGTTCGTCAAGACATTTTTTATAAAACAAATTTTTATTTATTTGGCGCAATTTTTTTATATCATTATTTTATTTAAATATTATATTATGTGTTTATAATTATTTAAAAAAAACACTGCTTTTGTATACACACTTCTTCACATGGCATGTAGACTTGGCGTCTTTTTTTTACCTTTTGCAATAAGATAAGTTTTTTTAATAATTAAAATATACTATATATAAATATTTATAAAAATATATAATAAATAAAAAAATATTGATAGATATTTTTATAAGCTACACACCCCTACCCACACACCCATCCACACACTCATAAAGGAGGATGTTAAAAGATTATCGATTTTGACCCTCAGAGGTGTTAGTATAAGCAATAGTGTTTTTTGTAGATTTTGATCTCCTAAATATGATAAAACCATAAAAAAATTTTTGGGGCTTGGGGAACACTCTGAAAATTGAGCAAGAACATAGTATTTATAGAAATTTGGATTATATATGGAGTTACCTTACAAAACACATCTGTGTGAGAATTTTTTTGAGAGGGGAATGGGAAGAATGCGTATTTTATAGAAACAAATAGATTCTCTTTCTCTCTTGCGCACGCTTCATCGCTCTTTATTTTTCTATCATTCTCTTTCCTAGCGTTTTGCATATTGTATGTATGTGATAAGATTTCGTAAAAATCAATCAATAAATATGTGAGTACATGGGTGGATGCGTGGGTGGGTGGATGGGGGTATAAAACTTAAAAAGACAACCTAGTAGCCATCTCCAAAAAATTTGCGAAATTTTAGTACCAACAGAGAGAAGCCTGGGAGAGGCCATGCTGGCGATTTTCGGGACGCTTTTACTAGGCCGTACAATAGCGCCGTGCATCCACTTTTAGGAATTGGAACTACGTATCCACATCCACTTTTCGATACCATCGATTATTTGGTTCATGTCCGTTCTAAATATACATCCACTTTCATTTCTAGAAGTAAAATCTAAAATCATTTTTTACGCATGTGTGTCCACACATCTTATATCCATAAATTATAGATAAGAAATACATTTCGCGTATATAAATAAATTTTAAAAAAGATATATATATATATATTTTATATGCGATATTTTACATTTTACCATATACATATATGTATACACTACGTACGCGCACGGATGAATATATATTATATATATGTGCGCATATATACAATTAAAATAGTAAAAGTAAAATTATAATTTTATAATATATTTATTTACTGAATTTTTGCAATTAAAAGACATCAAACACGACTTAAATCGGATAATTTTTGATTATTCATATATATTTATTAATTAAAAATTATCCGATTCATGCGTCATCGTGTGTTTGATGTCGTTCTAATAACTGTAAAAATTTCATTAATCTATTATACATTTACTTGCAAAAAGGTAAAATAAAAAATAAAGGTTTAAGTCCTTATATATTTCATAAGACATTTAAATTCGTAATTATATACTATTATTATTAGAATATTACTAGAATATTACAAAGCACGCGTTACATTTGTTTCTTTATGGTATTATTTAAATAAATTGCAATTAAAAATCCCAAACTTAGAAGAAAGAAATGTTTTTGTCAATGCATAAAAGTAAAATTATATACTGATAAATATAAATATGCACATTCTATTTTTAATTTACGAATTTATCACATAAAATTTTGCATTACTATAAGGTTCCACTGATCTCTTTGTAAAACATATTCTTCTAACTCAAATACATAAAACAGAACATAAACATAAATGTACATACATATTCATATATATGCATAAATATAAAGGTACATACATATTCATATATATGCATAAACATAAATGTACATACATATTCATATATATGCATAAACATAAATGTACATACATATTCATATATATGCATAATTATAAATGTACATACATATTCCAGATGCGTACTACCTCTGAATATGGAAAATTCATAATAGTATGAATAACCCTGGGCTCTAAATCTAATAATACAGCTCGTGGTACGTAATGCTCATCATCTGCTTGATAAAAAAAGACATCCTTTCTATCCGTTCCCTCTATTGCATAATCTTTCAAGATTCCTTCTGGGCTGATTCCATGCTCTGTGCATAATCTCTTCCAAAACTCAAATCCAACTATAAATAAAATGTATAAAAATATATAAATTTTATTCTATGAAAGAAAATATATAGGTTTTATTACATTTATTATCTCGCACTATTATTATTAGAATATTACTAGAATATTACAAAGCACGCGTTACATTTGTTTCTTTATGGTATTATTTAAATAAATTGCAATTAAAAATCCCAAACTTAGAAGAAAGAAATGTTTTTGTCAATGCATAAAAGTAAAATTATATACTGATAAATATAAATATGCACATTCTATTTTTAATTTACGAATTTATCACATAAAATTTTGCATTATTATAAGGTTCCACTGATCTCTTTGTAAAACATATTCTTCTAACTCAAATACATAAAACAGAACATAAACATAAATGTACATACATATTCATATATATGCATAAATATAAAGGTACATACATATTCATATATATGCATAAACATAAATGTACATACATATTCATATATATGCATAAACATAAATGTACATACATATTCATATATATGCATAATTATAAATGTACATACATATTCCAGATGCGTACTACCTTTGAATATGGAAAATTCATAATAGTATGAATAACCCTGGGCTCTAAATCTAATAACACAGCTCGTGGTACGTAATGCTCATCATCTGCTTGATAAAAAAAGACATCCTTTCTATCCGTTCCCTCTATTGCATAATCTTTCAAGATTCCTTCTGGGCTGATTCCATGCTCTGTGCATAATCTCTTCCAAAACTCAAATCCAACTATAAATAAAATGTATAAAAATATATAAATTTTATTCTATGAAAGAAAATATATAGGTTTTATTACATTTATTATCTCGCACTATTATTATTAGAATATTACTAGAATATTACAAAGCACGCGTTACATTTGTTTCTTTATGGTATTATTTAAATAAATTGCAATTAAAAATCCCAAACTTAGAAGAAAGAAATGTTTTTGTCAATGCATAAAAATAAAATTATATACTGATAAATATAAATATGCACATTCTATTTTTAATTTACGAATTTATCACATAAAATTTTGCATTACTATAAGGTTCCACTGATCTCTTTGTAAAACATATTCTTCTAACTCAAATACATAAAACAGAACATAAACATAAATGTACATACATATTCATATATGCATAATCATAAATGTACATACATATTCATATATATGCATAAACATAAATGTACATACATATTCATATATATGCATAAATGTACATACATATTCATATATATATGCATAATTATAAATGTACATACATATTCCAGATGCGTACTATCTTTGAATATGGAAAATTCATAATAGTATGAATAACCCTGGGCTCTAAATCTAATAACACAGCTCGTGGTACGTAATGCTCATCATCTGCTTGATAAAAAAAGACATCCTTTCTATCCGTTCCCTCTATTGCATAATCTTCCAAGATTCCTTCTGGGCTGATTCCATGCTCTGTGCATAATCTCTTCCAAAACTCAAATCCAACTATAAATAAAATGTATAAAAATATATAAATTTTATTCTAAGAAAGAAAATATATAGGTTTTATTACAAATTATAATAAAAGAGAAATTTTAAGTTTGTGAAATTGAGGCATAATGTAAAAAAAAAGACGATAAAGATATTCGTTATTTTCATATTTGCAAGTGTTTGGAAATATCGTAGCATTTGTATCTATTGTAAAAAATTATAAAACGTATGAAAAGGATTTATATTATATGAGACAAAATAACATGTAATACTTTGATTGCCACATTGGCCAAGTTATCACCTCGCTTGGCATTTTAACGTTCTAACAATTCAAATATAAATCACTTTATTTTCTTGATACGAAAAAACCACACACAACTGTATAGGCTGCTTTCAGCAGAGGAAATGGCTCAGTGAGTGCTTTACGTTATGCTTTCAGCGATTTACTGTTTCTGCTGATCATGAGTGTTATTGTTTTTTTCTTTTGACCTTTTAAAGTAAATGCTTTCAGTCTGTACAGACTATCTCGCACTATTATTATTAGAATATTACTAGAATATTACAAAGCACGCGTTACATTTGTTTCTTTATGGTATTATTTAAATAAATTGCAATTAAAAATCCCAAACTTAGAAGAAAGAAATGCTTTTGTCAATGCATAAAAGTAAAATTATATACTGATAAATATAAATATGCACATTCTATTTTTAATTTACGAATTCATCACATAAAATTTTGCATTACTATAAAATTCCACTGATCTCTTTGTAAAACATATTCTTCTATCTCAAATACATAAAACAGAACATAAACATAAATGTACATACATATTCATATATATGCATAAACATAAATGTACATACATATTCATATATATGCATAAACATAAATGTACACACATATTCATATATATGCATAAATGTACATACATATTCATATATATGCATAAACATAAATGTACATACATATTCATATATATGCATAATCATAAATGTACATACATATTCATATATATGCATAAACATAAATGTACATACATATTCATATATATGCATAAACATAAATGTACATACATATTCATATATATGCATAAACATAAAGGTACATACATATTCATATATATGCATAAACATATAAATGTACATACATATTCATATATATGCATAAACATAAATGTACATACATATTCATATATATGCATAAACATAAAGGTACATACATATTCATATATATGCATAAACATAAATGTACATACATATTCATATATATGCATAATTATAAATGTACATACATATTCATATATATGCATAATTATAAATGTACATACATATTCCAGATGCGTACTACCTTTGAATATGGAAAACTCATAATAGTATGAATAACCCTGGGCTCTAAATCTAATAACACAGCTCGTGGTACGTAATGCTCATCATCTGCTTGATAAAAAAAGGCATCCTTTCTATCCGTTCCCTCTATTGCATAATCTTCCAAGATTCCTTCTGAGCTGATTCCATGCTCTGTGCATAATCTCTTCCAAAACTCAAATCCAACTATAAATAAAATGTATAAAAATATATAAATTTTATTCTATGAAAGAAAATATATAGGTTTTATTACATTTATTATCTCGCACTATTATTATTAGAATATTACTAGAATATTACAAAGCACGCGTTACATTTGTTTCTTTATGGTATTATTTAAATAAATTGCAATTAAAAATCCCAAACTTAGAAGAAAGAAATGTTTTTGTCAATGCATAAAAGTAAAATTATATACTGATAAATATGCACATTCTATTTTTAATTTACGAATTTATCACATAAAATTTTGCATTACTATAAGGTTCCACTGATCTCTTTGTAAAACATATTCTTCTAACTCAAATACATAAAACAGAACATAAACATAAATGTACATACATATTCATATATATGCATAAACATAAATGTACATACATATTTATATATATGCATAAACATAAATGTACACACATATTCATATATATGCATAAATGTACATACATATTCATATATATGCATAAACATAAATGTACATACATATTCATATATATGCATAATCATAAATGTACATACATATTCATATATATGCATAAACATAAATGTACATACATATTCATATATATGCATAAACATAAATGTACATACATATTCATATATATGCATAAACATAAAGGTACATACATATTCATATATATGCATAAACATAAATGTACATACATATTCATATATATGCATAAATATACATACATATTCATATATATGCATAAACATAAATGTACATACATATTCATATATATGCATAAACATATAAATGTACATACATATTCATATATATGCATAAACATAAATGTACATACATATTCATATATATGCATAAACATAAAGGTACATACATATTCATATATATGCATAAACATAAATGTACATACATATTCATATATATGCATAATTATAAATGTACATACATATTCATATATATGCATAATTATAAATGTACATACATATTCCAGATGCGTACTACCTTTGAATATGGAAAATTCATAATAGTATGAATAACCCTGGGCTCTAAATCTAATAACACAGCTCGTGGTACGTAATGCTCATCATCTGCTTGATAAAAAAAGGCATCCTTTCTATCCGTTCCCTCTATTGCATAATCTTCCAAGATTCCTTCTGGGCTGATTCCATGCTCTGTGCATAATCTCTTCCAAAACTCAAATCCAACTATAAATAAAATGTATAAAAATATATAAATTTTATTCTATGAAAGAAAATATATAGGTTTTATTACATTTATTATCTCGCACTATTATTATTAGAATATTACTAGAATATTACAAAGCACGCGTTACATTTGTTTCTTTATGGTATTATTTAAATAAATTGCAATTAAAAATCCCAAACTTAGAAGAAAGAAATGTTTTTGTCAATGCATAAAAGTAAAATTATATACTGATAAATATGCACATTCTATTTTTAATTTACGAATTTATCACATAAAATTTTGCATTACTATAAGGTTCCACTGATCTCTTTGTAAAACATATTCTTCTAACTCAAATACATAAAACAGAACATAAACATAAATGTACATACATATTCATATATATGCATAAACATAAATGTACATACATATTCATATATATGCATAAACATAAATGTACACACATATTCATATATATGCATAAACATAAATGTACATACATACATATTCATATATATGCATAAACATAAATGTACATACATATTCATATATATGCATAAACATAAATGTACATACATATTCATATATATGCATAATCATAAATGTACATACATATTCATATATATGCATAAACATAAATGTACATACATATTCATATATATGCATAATCATAAATGTACATACATATTCATATATATGCATAAACATAAAGGTACATACATATTCATATATATATGCATAAACATAAATGTACATACATATTCATATATATGCATAAACATAAATGTACATACATATTCCAGATGCGTACTACCTTTGAATATGGAAAATTCATAATAGTATGAATAACACTGGGCTCTAAATCTAATAACACAGCTCGTGGTACGTAATGCTCATCATCTGCTTGATAAAAAAAGACATCCTTTCTATCCGTTCCCTCTATTGCATAATCTTCCAAGATTCCTTCTGGGCTGATTCCATGCTCTGTGCATAATCTCTTCCAAAACTCAAATCCAACTATAAATAAAATGTATAAAATTATATAAATTTTATTCTAAGAAAGAAAATATATAGGTTTTATTACAAATTATAATAAAAGAGAAATTTTAAGTTTGTAAAATTGAGGCATAATGTAAAAAAAAAAGACGATAAAGATATTCGTTATTTTCATATTTGCAAGTGTTTGGAAATATCGTAGCATTTGTATCAAAAAATTATAAAACGTATGAAAAGGATTTATATTATATGAGACAAAATAACATGTAATACTTTGATTGCCACATTGGCCAAGCTGCAAAGTTATCACCTCGCTTGGCATTTTAACGTTCTAACAATTCAAATATAAATCACTTTATTTTCTTGATACGAAAAAACCACACACAACTGTATAGGCTGCTTTCGGCAGAGGAAATGGCTCAGTGAGTGCTTTACGTTATGCTTTCAGCAGTTTACTGTTTCTGCTGATCATGAGTGATAGTTTTTTTCTTTTGACCTTTTAAAGTAAATGCTTTCAGTCTGTACAGACTATCTCGCACTTTTATTATTAGAATATTACTAGAATATTACAAAGCACACGTTACATTTGTTTTCATATATATGCATAATCATAAATGTACATACATATTCATATATATACATAAACATAAATGTACATACATATTCATATATATGCATAATCATAAATGTACATACATATTCATATATATGCATAATCATAAATGTACATACATATTCACATATATACGCTTAAACATAAATGTACATACATATTCACATATATATGCATAAACATAAATGTACATACATATTCATATATATGCATAAACATAAATGTACATACATATTCATATATATGCATAATTATAAATGTACATACATATTCCAGATGCGTACTACCTTTGAATATGGAAAATTCATAATAGTATGAATAACTCTGGGCTCTAAATCTAATAACACAGTTCGTGGTACGTAATGCTCATCATCTGCTTCATAAAAAAAGACATCCTTTCTATCCGTTCCCTCTATTGCATAATCTTCCAAGATTCCTTCTGGGCTGATTCCATGCTCTGTGCATAATCTCTTCCAAAACTCAAATCCAACTATAAATAAAATGTATAAAAATATATAAATTTTATTCTAAGAAAGAAAATATATAGGTTTTATTACAAATTATAATAAAAGAGAAATTTTAAGTTTGTAAAATTGAGGCATAATGTAAAAAAAAAGACGATAAAGATATTCGTTATTATTTTCATATATTATTTTCATATTTGCAAGTGTTTGGAAATATCGTAGCATTTGTATCAAAAAATTATAAAACGTATGAAAAGGATTTATATTATATGAGACAAAATAACATGTAATACTTTGATTGCCACATTGGCCAAGCTGCAAAGTTATCACCTCGCTTGGCATTTTAACGTTCTAACAATTCAAATATAAATCACTTTATTTTCTTGATACGAAAAAACCACACACAACTGTATAGGCTGCTTTCGGCAGAGGAAATGGCTCAGTGAGTGCTTTACGTTATGCTTTCAGCGGTTTACTGTTTCTGCTGATCATGAGTGTTATTGTTTTTTCCTTTGACCTTTTAAAGTAAATGCTTTCAGTCTGTACAGACTATCTCGCACTTTTATTATTAGACTATTACTAGAATATTACAAAACACGTGTTACATTTGTTTCTTTATGGTATATTATTTGTTTCTTTATGGTATATTATTTAAATAAATTGCAATTAAAAATCCCAAATTTAAAAGAAAGAAATGTTTTTGTCAATGCATAAAAGTAAAATTATATACTGATAAATATAAATATGCACATTTTATTTTTAAGTTACGAATTTATCACATAAAATTTTGCATTACTATAAAGTTCCACTGATCTCTTTGTAAAACGCGGACCTTGAGGAACGCGCGAATCTCGCTCTCCTGGCCCTCGGTGGTGCACTCGATGTGCTGCTCGCCGTATTCCTCCACGACGCAGTTCGCGTCCTGTAGTCCTGTCCTGGGAGAACTGGTGCGAGTTGCGAGTCCTGCTTGGAGCAGCTCCGCTCGGCTCCTCTTTCACGATCGCAGGAGCTGATATTCCCGCCATCAATTCGTTACTTCCACCTTCCACTCTCCACGATTGTGAAATTGAAGCAGCACCCAGTATCCAGTACAGCGCCACGGCAGCCATTTTCATAACTATATACATATAATACATGTGTATTTGGATATGTATATGTGCGTAAATATTGGTCGTGTAAGCTATTGCCGATTGGCTGAGATCCAAGTTGACCAAAAATGGTGGAATTGAAATATTTTAAGACTATCTTAAATTTTAACTTCAATAATTTATATTATACATATACATATACATATATAATTTACACATGATGACATATATATATATATGTGTGTGTGTGTGTGTGTATGTGTGTGTCAATAAATGCAAATAAATAAATACAATAAATTATATGATTGTAAAACATATGTCTATATAAATATACATATAATATATAAATAAATATATATATATAAATGTTGAAAATAACATAGGCTATGCGAGCCAAACGTGGATATCAATACGTATATATGCTTCCAATGAAATTAATTTTTTCGTTGGAATTTTTAATTCATGTGCACGAGGCACGAATTTTATAAATAAATATGTTTTACCCAGTGTCACGTCTGGGTGATCTCCCTTCTCTCTCTATGCCTAGGCTAGTGAGAAAACGGGCGCTCTCTATTTTTGTGAGGCAACCTGCTTACACCGGCTATACCTCTGGGACGCCGAGAGCTAGGACCGAAGTTACGGATCTAGGGAATGTTGTAGGTCACAGGAGTGGGGTATTAGTTACTAGTTGGGAGTATCGAATCTATTAGCGATATCTTCGATGTCGTTTAAAATAGTTATGACTTGATTGAAAGTTATTTTACCATTCAAATATTCATAGATCAAATTGAGTATTAATTGGTAAATTGTATTGCAAATTAAGCCTTGAAGTTGTTTATTCATCTGGATAATAATAATTCAGGGGCTAATTAATAAAATGAATTTGATATTTATTTAATCGTCTGTGAATTCGACGCTTATTTGAGCACCAGGGATATGAAGATTATCTAAGCAGACTATGAGTTGATCGATATCAATAGTTCCTTCTAAAACGTCAGTTAGTAGCCCGATAATTATATTTATAATTGAATTTGCATCATCGTTTGTTAATCCTTGGACGTCTAATTCAGTAGATCTGGGTAGCATTTGAATTAATTGGTAGAGGTAATGATGAGAATAATATATTTAATGCACATATGATTAAGTGTACGTACATCAATAATTTAGATAGTTGTCGTACTCATCTATTTCTAAAGAATTCTCGGGGAGTTGAGTTTTTAGTTGAGAGATTAAATCGTTAGATTGAGATTCTTCTTGATGGTTATCTGCAGTGTGATTTTCTTTTAAATAGCGTATGTTCTGACACCATTCAGAGAATAATATTAATTCTGGAGAGTATGAATCTAAGCCTGACGGTAAGTTTATTACAGGCGTTATTTCGTGCTCGTTTGTTAAGCTTCGTGGAGTATTAGTTTGGGAAGATGAGGTCTTTAAGCGACGCAATGTATCGGGAGAAAATGATACTACTTCACACGATATGACACGCGGCTTATTTCTATATGCCTTACGCTTAAACCAGCGTAAGGTCGATGCAGCGCGTGTTTCGCGAGTTTTCAAGCCGGCTCGATGATTCCTTTTTATCCGACGTGCTTTTCTGTTTCTCGGGTTGCTCATCTACAAGGAGTCATATGGTCAGAATGAAGGGTTAATAATGAGTTAGATAAGGATTATCGTGAGATAACATGAAGGGGAACTAGAGGGAGTGAGATATCAATATCCGATACGTCTTCATTTGGGTTTAAATATGAATTCAAAAGGAAGGTCTGGGGGTACGGAGAATGTCTTCGGGCAAGTATGATGAATGCCTCGTCGACGATGGAGATACGCAGGGTGTTGATGGGAGGTTTGTCGTCGGGCAAGTATGATGAATGCCTCGACAACGACGGGAAGTAGGGGAAAAGGCAGAGAGTTGCTTGTGTGCTTACGGTAAAAGTATGCGTTGCAACTATAGGTAAAATGAGGATTGGACCACGTCCAGAGTGAAATTAGTTCCGGAATTCTGTTTAAGAATCCTTATGCGATATCTTTCTCCTGTTATCGATTTTTATTAGGTGAGAGAAGGTAATGAGGAGTTGTCTTCGGGCAAGTATGATGAATGCCTCGTCGACGATGGAGATACGCAGGGTGTTGATGGGAGGTTTGTCGTCGGGCAAGTATGATGAATGCCTCGACAACGACGGGAAGTAGGGGAAATGGTAAAGAGTCGTCTGGACCTACGAAAGGTACGTCCAACGGCTAGAGGTAAAATGCGGGTTTTGGACGACGTCCGAGTGATACCAGGAGTATTGTTTCTACGTTAATGTTGCTAAATTCTGATATTGATACCTTGAATAATTATGAAAAGGTAGTTGGATTCTGATTTGATAAATACTGATTGACAACGGGAAACTGTTAGCTGCATGCAATGCTTAACAGTGGATTTCGTTTATTTGTTTTAGGAGAAGGTAGTGATTGAAAGAGAATTGTCAGTCTAGAGTAACTTAGAATTAAAATTGGCGTGTTAAATAGTCTGGGTAATTATAAGTACTTACCTTGTGATAGACTGTGAACTTCAGGCAGTGGATCGTAATACGCTCGTTCGCCTTTTTCCCTTCTCTAGGACCTCGGTCGCGGGATGTTTGGCAAAATCAACGTATTCGAGTTTTGAAGCACAAGAGTTCTTTATTTAACTTTTACTTTATAATTCTATGCGCGACTAACAATTTGAGTATGTCGACGCAGTTGACGGCAAACGCGTGACTTTATACAGAGTATCGTAAGGCTACAGAAATGATGTACTGTAGAGCTACGGTGGGATCTCGATAATGAGATGCCGTAGAGTTACGGTGAGATGATAATGATGGTATGCCGCAGAGTTACGGTGAGAATTAAGGGTTTATATACCCATCAAATCGAGAAAAATCTGAGTGTCGTGTGCAATTCCCTTTTGGTGGGGATTTCTAAGAAAGACGTTTTCTTGGAATATGTCACAATAAATTGTACTAAGAGGTCATGATACGGTGACCCGCAGGAGCGAACGCTCTAGGTGTCAACTATCAATTTACGAGTTTTAGATAATCTGGACCGGATATCGAAGTTAGGCGGTGAGCTTGAGATGAGAAGCGACGATTCCAAGAAGTGTCTAATTTATTATTCTTTTGTGGTTTGAACGCTAGCATCCGATAACGCGAGGGAGATAACGGACGGAAGCGGCTTGTCACCTACGATCGGCACTTAATTACTTGCTGATTGTGAGCTGATTTTAGAGGGGTCTGCGCATAGATACATGTTAAAGTTTCTTGTAGTTCGCCAAATATTCATTTGTACGTTTATGGAATCATTTCTTATATAATTTATTTTATGTTATTAATTGGAATTCTTAATGATTGATAATTTATAATAAAACTTGAGTTTAATGCAATAGGGTAAGATTAAGTTATTTCTAAATTATAGAATTATGATTCCATAACGTAATATCGAGACTTTCTTGTTCTCGTTTGACTTAATTCTATAATAAAATATTCTCTTTAATTATATCCACTTGGGCCTTATTTATAAGTCTCTTCATTTAATAATTTACTCAATAAATCTTAATAATCTTGGGTTCGTTATCGAAATCATTTAATGACTGAAATAAGGCTTCGTAAATATAATTGCGGATGAAATCTTAAAATATTAAGTGTTTGAACACTTTTAGTAATTCATCGAATGCTTGTCGCAGGCTTGTCGTTACAATGCATCGCAAGATAAGGATTTATGGAACCTTCCTCATAATAATTCTGTCAGTGATTAAAATACTTCTAAAACTCATTACTATAAGTCTTAAATTGTTAAGTAAAGTTCGACAAGTTATTATGTTTCTGATTCCATAAATAATATTATTATATTGTTTAATTAATATTGAATATTCATATATAAGTGGGTTAGTCATGATTAAAATATATTCTTATTGCTAAGGGTTAGTTTCATTTAATAATAACTGGTTAGTTGAAGTATACGCTCAGGGGTCTCGGATGACGTTTGATTGGTCGGATCGCTAGTTCCTGGTAGCGGCTAGTTAGAACTAGATAACTGGAGACCCTAGATTTGGTATGGTTAGTAATTAATAATATAAATGCTTGATTTTAGTCTAAACAATTATATGTAAAGAGGAAAATCATTAATTATCCTTAAATTTTAAGTATTGGCGCAGGAAAAACAGTAGCGCGCAAAAATATGGTTTTGCGAAAATGACGGGACGTTACACCTCCCCCCTTATTTAAGAACAAATTGCGATGTATTCGAAGGAATTTGTTCGAGATCTTTTAAACGATCTCTTAAATTCTGATATGAATTAATATCAGAAACATTATTAGTAGTTGCTGATTCGATGTTGGATGAGGCATTATCATTTGGTCTTGAAAACCCATTAATGATTACGGTAGGTTCCCTGGAGAGGTCTTCAGGAGCAGAAGGTGACGGTGGTCCCTTGGCTGGGTTTTTATTATCGGTCTTATCGACAGGTCCTCGTGCGAGATGAAGTAGTAGATGAGTGAGAGAGCTCCAAATGGCTCCAACCAAATGCATGCTCCATCCATAGGCGGAATGTAAGGCATAACCGTGAATAGCTGTATCGACGAAGACTTTTATGATGCGAATAATTATTAGAATGCCAAGGATTCCAGCGGTTGCGGATCCGAATGAAATAAATCCGGTCCATACTCGTGAGGCGGCACTCTCGGCAATTTTATTGAGAGAGGCTTCGTCTAATAAATTATACATGGAGACAGCGTCGGAGTTAATGGAGTATCCCGTAATTCCTCTTGCAATTGTATTTAGAAGAGCGGGTTTCTCTGCGGGGAACATAATGTGATCCCTCAGTTTTTCTATATCTTCTTCGGAGTATATTCCGCTGACAGCGAGGGCTCCTGGCGTCAAATAATCCCAGGTTAATGTCGTCATTGGTTTTAATTGTTGCGGAGGTAACTGTCTGATTTGAGGTTCAGGTGTAAATTGAACCCATGTATCCTCGATACGGTACATAGTTGGTAATTCAAAACTGCATTCCCTTTGATTTCCATATTTAGAAATTATCCGGGATTTCGGGGTGAGAAACAAGGAAGTGTTGCGGGTGGTTACAGGTAATTCCGTGTAACATTCCTTTGTTTTCCTTACTACAACATCTACAGGTATGCATTTGACGATGTGCGTGGTTTCCCCGGTTGTAACTGCCATATAGCCGGGTCCTTTCATAAGGCGATATGCGAATTCATCTGGTTGAAGAGTAGCGAAAGACAGGGCGTTGGTGATTACCTGTCTTTCTAATTCGCATTTTTGTTGCATAACATTATAATATAATGAAGTCATTTGTTGTCGGATGTGTTTTTCCACATACACGAATTTAGAATTCATATATGTGAATATATCCAGGTTGTCCACGGGGATGATACCTCGGCTGGCGAAGGTATCGCCTTGCTTTGTCTCTAGGATAAAGAGCTTAGGGTGCTCTGTGCGAAATAAAGTGTATCCGCACAAGGGTTGTTCTTTTGTCTTCGTAAGTGCGAACGTGACGTCCTGCGTAGTCAGACTATAAATAATTGGAGAAAGAGGGTTAGTTGAATTATCTGTAATTTTAGTTGCTAAACCCTCATAAAGAACGTCATATTGATGGAAATTGCAAGCAGATGTTGGCAAGGATTTCCAATACGAGTATCCGTTTTCGGAATCGATGCAAAATCCTTCGCTCAAGAGACAAATGGTTCCGGATTTTAATATTATTTTTCCGGAGTTTAATTGTACGGGAACGTGCGATGTCCTCAAGGAGATCTTGACGACGGCTTGAACAACGACGTTGTCCCAGGTTCCGTAAGGGTCGGAGTACTGAGTGCCTTTGCAGGTTCCGTCGTTATTAGTGCGTCCGGCTAAGGTGAGACTGTGATAAGTAGTCTGATTAGCTTTTAGTCCGTGAATGATATTGCTATCTCCGAGAGAGAATGTTCCATCTTGGAATGCCCTTCGGCACACTGTATATCCGGTTTCGTGGATATAATCTGCCTTTCCGTTATGGACTATGGAGACATGCGAGTGCATTCCGCAGTGGTAAATTGTCCGTGATATTTCCACCTTGCACTGGATGACTTCTGCATGATTGTAGTCCGAGAGTTGTAAGAGTTGCATGTAGACGTCAGTCGAATTGGGTTTCCGTATATCAAGATTGCATTCTCCAACATCGAGCAACGATACCGAAGTAATATTCAGGTGTTGTCCGCCACAATCGAATCCAATAAGAGCGTGAATCGGATTAACGAGAACGAGAATCGCGAAGTACGACAACATGTCTGTAATAATGCATAGTGAAGTATATATATATAGATATTCTTAATCTAATTGTTCGTGTATGTGATATTGCTTTAAAATTATGGTTATATGTGTATGTTTGTATTCCTATAGCTTTGTAATCAAGTAGGATATATATATATGTGATTATTATTGAATATATATATATTCCTATTCTAATTATACGTAAATATATATATATTGTTTTATTATTATTATTTTTTTTTTTTTTGTGTGCTTTTTGGGTTTTTTTTCTTTATATATATATCTATATATATATATATAGTATATGAGGTATCCTTTTGTCACCGAGTAAAGTATGGAATTATAATAGATTATATGCACGTTTTATTCTAAAATTATGAATATGTAAATTATTTTTTTTCTCTTTTTTTTTTATATATATATGCTATATGTCTTATAACTTTATTTTGCAACTGAGTAAGATATAAGAATTGTACTTGGGTATATATGTACGTTCTATACTTAAGATATATATATTTCATTAAAATTACTTTAATTAGATCAGTTAGAACCAATGCGTAGATGTTAATTATTTAGGGTGAAGCTTATCATAGCGAGGAATATATACTATATTAACTTACATAGATGCTTAATGATAAATAAAAATTCTCTTCTCTCTTTTTGTTATTATTTTTTCGAGGACGCTTTCGTATTTTGCTAGTTCTCTGAATCAGGCCGCCAAGCTGCGAGGGTCTGATATTGCTTCCATATGTGTAGTTTTTCGCTGGGAAAGGTTGTGTTTTAACGTCTTTGGTAAGTTAGAAAGGGCGTGTCAAGTCGTAAACATATCATAGGTAGAAGTGTATGTGAGTAGAGGGGGAATGGGAGGAAAAAGAAAATGGTTTTCCACGTGCAGGTCAACGAAGAAGAATCGCACAGTCGCACTTTAGTTTTGCAGTGGTAAGAGTGTTGTGAGAAAAGAAAAATTTATAATGGAAATTGAAGTCCCGTATTCGAAAACGAGGGTGGTGATCAGGCGATTACCGATAATTCTGGTGATGGAGTTTGATAAGGAGAACGTAAGTAGTTATTCATGAATGTGTATGAGTCTGTTTTATTATTAATGCTATTACCTCTGATATTAATGATATTTGATATTTGCTTAATAATTTGGAACGGGGCGATCGAGATAGGGAAATATAATAATTAAGGGTTTTCTTTCTCAGCCCGACGTTATTCTTTCTGTGTATCAATACACGAAGAAGGATCGCGAAGATCGGCGAGTGAGAGCCGAAGAGAGACGGCGCTGGGAGGCTTTCCTGGAGGAGGAAGGGGATGATATTTTCTCCCTGAATAAATTATTTGAGGAATGGAGCGAGGAGGAGAGATTGTTCAGAGAGAGATTTCTGATCACCGATGAGATGCTCAGTAAGTTCTTTTAAAAAATTTTTTTTTTTTTTTTATGACGCGGTTTGTTAATATATAATTGATAATTCGATGTATGTAACCTTTATTTGTTTGTTAGAGGACGACTGGGATTGTGGACCACCGTGGAGGGTATGCTTGTGGAAGAACGTAGTGAAGATGAGTAGACTACGTGCTGAAAGAAGGGTGCAGAGAATGATCGATTTCGCGGCGCCGGTGAGGAGGTGTGAGGACGCGGGGTACGATGATTTTGAAAACGCGGAGTACCGTGAAGAAGTTTTACGCCAAGCGGGATTCTATAAGAATTAGGTAAGTAAGCTTTCTTTTACTTTGTTTTGCCTTGGGTTTATCTCATTGCTTGACATTACATTATTTTTGTGCATTGTTTCAGAACTGCCTTGATAGCGTCATCGATTCAGGTTATTCTGAAGAGCGCGCGCGTGATCGCAAATGTTCGTATATATTTTTAATAGTTCTTTTATAATAATTATTATCGTATGTATTTTACGTAATTATTAAAATTATGCTTATCGAGAAACTGCGTTATTTTATTTCATACTGCCTTCATAAGTACTTTATATACTCGTAAGATTAGAGGAAACACCGTAGAAGCATTTTATTGTTTATGATTAAGATTCATTAATTAAAATATATATATATTCTTATGATTTAAATCCATATATATATGATTCGTAAGAAGCTAAGAATGCACTTTGTTATATTATTATCGTATTAATTATCGTATATATATATTTTATTATTATTATTATTTTTTTATTATTTTTTTTTTATTTATTAAATAGGACGAGCACTTTATTATCTACGATCAAGATTAAATAAATCAGATATTTGTCAGCCATATTTGCTTAAGACTAGTTATTTGTCGTAATGTAATTGTTTCGCCAGAATAATTATAGTAGTAAGATCGAAGGAAGCTATAAAGAGACATTTTATCATTTTATATATATAAGATTAAATAGATAGGACACTTTATCGTATTAGGATTAAATAGATAGGACATTTTAAAGTTACTTAAAGTATAGTATATTTTCCAAAATGTTTTCGTTCAATGTCTTCATTAAGTATTAAAATACTTAGAGTTAAAAGTAGTAATATAGAATGTATATTTTATATAATTTTAACGATATATTATCATTTAATATATATATATGTATTATCTCTATAAATTTGAACACTAATAATGATTAAATGCTGCGTATAATTTTCATATTACGTTTTAGACTGTACGTTTAACGAAATGTAGTATAACTAGTTTACTGTATCTCCTAATTTTAGTTAATTACGCGGAATTGCATTTGCCTTGGACTTAAGTATTTATAAGGTTATAATAAAGATATAATTTATTCTATACTTTGTTATAGATTAGTGATTTATTTGGTTAATAAATGTTAAGCTAGAGACCGTTTATAGAATTGTTTTAGTTATGACTAGATAACTCATCAAGGTTAGAATATAGGTTACATAGGAGTATGTAAATGTTAGAAAATAGATTTTGTTTTAGTAAATAGATTATTTGGTTATTAGGTTGGGGTTCTCAATTCAATTTCGAAGCCAGTGTTGTTATCGTACACCGAGAGGTAAAGAACATCCAGGGTAGCAGTGTCCAGAACTAGAAGTGCGATTTTGTTAGAATAGTATGTTTTAAAGGCGTTCATGAATTCTATATAAGCGATAAAGCAATCGTTACATTGTAAAACAGAGCGTTTTTCTATGGCTATTTCGCTGCTGCAGATTTGACAGTCGGCAGGGCTCATATCTCCGTCTATAACTCCGTGACCAATTATATGTTTATAACCCTTTGGGGTTGTGCGGTTATAGCATTTAATACAAAGTCTATTGCCACTTTCTTCAGCTTGGTAGCCAGATATTCGTAGGCATTTTATTTCATATAATTCTGGAAAGTGCTTTAACAAGGGATGTGGGTTGTATTTAAAATTCTTCCCGATGCACATTTTGCAATTAGTAAGTATAGCGTTAGTATTTATTGTTGTTAAAGTTTTTTTTTTTTTTTTTTTTATGCGTATAAAGTAGAAATATTTAGTACGGTTGCTGCATTTAAGCAGAAATTAAGATGGTTTATTAGAAATGGAAAATTTATTAATTAGTTAATTAATAAAAGATGTCAGGTGATCCGTAAAACAGTATTGATAAAAAGGAGAACTGTTTCCACCTGAAGTTGATCCGGGGCCTTAGGGGCAGTTCGTAGTCACAGACGATGGAGAGCTGTTAAAGAGGATAACTGCTTTAGGTCCTGGAATAATGTTTCGTTGGCGCTGCCAACATCTGTAAACAAAGATGATACATGTTATTTTATCCTGGTTCAACATGTGCAATTTTTAACTTGTTAACGTGAACAATTTTGGGTTTATTTTTGACTAATAATTTGACGTTGCACTGCGGTAGAACTTCTATAATTTCA
Organism: Prenolepis imparis; assembly: GCF_030444845.1. NCBI lineage: Eukaryota > Metazoa > Arthropoda > Insecta > Hymenoptera > Formicidae > Prenolepis > Prenolepis imparis. Next base: position 547,232 of record NW_028141179.1, on the reverse strand, counting down.
TGGGGTCCGGTATATTGGTCGGCGAATTTTCCTTTTGCAGGTTCCTTTAGTAAAAATACACGTGATCCTACTTGAAAATTTTGTTCGTTAACTTTTCGATCGTAATAATGTTTACTTCGTTCTTTAGAGTTTATGAGGTTTTTGCGTGCGTCTTCTTGTGTGTCATGTATTCTGTTAAATAAATCAGTCAGATAATCTCGATAGGTAGTCTCTAGATTTCCTTCGACAGGTGGGTGAGCGGAGGGTAATCGGGCTATTCTACCGAAGATTAACTCAAATGGTGGGTATTTAGTTCCTTCATGAACACTAGTGTTATAAGAAAACATTGCCATGTTAATATGACTATCCCAGTCTCTCTCTTTCTGGACCTGAATTTTAAGATATTCTGTCAGTACATGATGTGATCTTTCAAGAGAACCGTTAGATTGAGGATGATAGGCGGTAGTTTTAAAGTGTTGTATATTAAACATTTTAGCTAAATTTCGTATGAGACCAGAGAGAAAATTAGTTCCTTGGTCCGTAAGGATGGCTTTAGGAGCGCCGTATATGCAAATGAAATTTCTAGTGAGCGCAATAGCAATGGATAAAGAATTAGCTTCTCTTAAAGGAACGGCTACAGAATATTTAGTCAATAAATCTTGCATAGTTAATATATATTGATTTCCAGAATTTGTTATAGGGAGAGGACCTACTATATCGAGAGCTACTTTGTCGAATGCGGCCCTAGGTGTATCTGTAATTACCATGGGTTGTCTTGTTTTTACACGTGTTAATTTCTTTAACTGACATTGACGACACCTCTGAATAAGATGCTGTATATCTTTTTTCATAGTGTTCCAATGATAATAAGGTCTTAATCGGTTATAAGTTTTAGTTACTCCTTTATGACCACCGTGAGCGGAGGAATGATTCTCGATAATGAGCGTTTCGCGTTCTTCGGCAGGGGGAATTCGAACTAAGTTTTCGCAGACCGTAATGTGGATGGGTAATTCTCTCAAAAATTCTTGAATTTGGCTAATCACGTATCGCCATGGTATATCGTCGAAACGATCAGTTTTACTGATACTAAAGGAAGCTAAACGTAATTCGGTTACGGCATCTAAAAGGGAACGCATACAATTTTTTAACGTTTGTTGTTCTAAGCGCGAACGATTATTTAATCTTATAGGAATGGATATTAATGTTTTTGATTTAACTGTTTGTACATTTACTCTTTCAAACGTGAGGTTCTCATATACAGGTAGTAAATTTGCTTGTTGATATTCTTTAGCGCCGTTATCATAAGGAGTTCCATCCATTTGAATAAAAATTACGTGATCGTCTTTTTGTCTTAATAAACAGTCGCGGCTTTCGGTTACTAGAATTAAATCTGTTTCCCGTGGTTCTGCGAGTTGGAGTACTTCTTCATATATGTGATCTCCTTCGCGTAGGTCAATAACTGTTCTTCGTTTATTGTCGCTGTCTTCGCTGCTGTCGTCGTCACTGGAATATTCTTCTACTATTACGTCAGGTTCCTGAGGATGTGGATTAGGTGGAGGAGTCTTAATAACTTCGCAATAAATATTAGGGTTACTAGAAACAGGTTCGACTAATGATTCGTTTGGAGGTTCATCATACTCGTGATTTACGAATAGAGGAATGGCGAGATTAATAGGTGGATTTCTGGATAAAGCATCTGCATTATTATTTAAACTCCCTTTCTTATATTGTATTTCGTATTCGTATTCAGCCAATTTTGTTCTCCATTTCCATAATCTGGAGGAAGGGTCCTTAATAGAATGTAACCATACGAGAGGTTTATGATCAGTAATAATAGTGAATTTCTTTCCGTATAAATAAGGTCGAAAATGATTGACGCAATAAACTATGGCTAAGCATTCTTTTTCGATAGTAGAATAATTTTGTTCGGCGTTATTTAACACGCGGGAGGTATAAGCGATAGGTAAATCTTTTCCGATTTGTCCTTGACTGAGTACTCCTCCGACAGCATATCCGGATGCGTCGGTTGTTAAAATGAAAGGTTGAGTGAAATCGGGATATTGAAGTATAGGTTCAGAGCATAAAGAGCGTTTTAGAATGTCGAAAGCCTCTATTTGCTTTTGTTGCCAATTAAACGTATTATTTTTCTTTAGTAGGTCTGTGAGTGGTTTAGCGACCTTGGAAAATTGAGGGATAAATCGTCTATAGTATCCAGCTAATCCTAGAAATTGTTTTATGTGTTTTTCATTTTTCGGAGGGGGAAATCTAACTATAGATGCTATTTTCTTTGGATCGGGCCTGACTCCGTCATCTCCGATAATATGACCGAGGTACGCTACTTCGTGATGTAGAAATTCGCATTTATCGGGTTGTAATTTTAAATTCGCGTTTCTTAATCTTTGCATCAATTTATTAAATTTAATTTCATGCTCTTCTAGAGATCTGGCGTAAATAACTATGTCGTCCATATATACGAATAATTCATTACCCTGTAATCCAGAAAGAACGTTATCCATTAATCTTTGAAAAGTCGCTGGAGCATTTTTTAGACCGAAAGGCATTCTTTTAAATTGATAATGACCGTATGGAGTTGAAAATGCGGTTTTAGGGGCATCTTTAGGAGCCATGGGGATTTGATGGAAACCGGAGGCTAGATCGAGAACAGAGAAATATTTAGCGGATCCTAATTGATCTAAAATATCAGTTATATTTGGGAGAGGGTATGCGTCTCCTATGGTTTTTTCATTGAGACCGCGATAGTCGATGACCATTCGCCATCTTTTATTTCCCTGCGAATCTGATTTTTTGGGTACTATCCACACGGGGGAATTATAAGGGGATGTAGAATATTCGATTAAATTATTGGATAATAATTCATTAACTTGTTTATTGATCTCGTCTTTGTGGACAGGAGGAAATCGATATTGTTTCGTATGGATAGGGATCTCATTAGTAGTGGGTATGAAATGCTGAGTGGCGTTAGTAGCTCCGAGATTATCGTCAGGAAGATGAAATCTGTCGGCATGATTATGAATTAATGATTTGACATTATTGAACTCCTCGGAGTTTAAATGTTCTAATCGTAGAAGCTGCATGGTAGCAGATGTGCGATCGCAAGAAGCTTCGTCATTGCGAACTTCTTCGAGATATGAAGGGTTATTAATATATAAAGGAGAAGTCGTTACGAGCCCTCGGGTTGCAACGACTTGGGTAGAATTGTCTTCAAAATCTAATTGATCATTATGAATCACTGGGTGCCCTAAGGTTGCAGTGATATTTTCGTATCTAACCTTTTCATTGCATTCAGAAGAAGGACCATCGGTCGTCTCATTCCCTCGGGTTTTGACGACACCGTCTGGGATCGTGGATCCAGACGTATCCGCAAAGTCAAAATCTTCTAATTCGGCAGAAGGGACCTCTACGTGATAAGCACGGTCAGAGGTATTAATAATGGGTAGGTAAGCTTTACCGTTAATATTAGAGACTATAGCTTCTCCGAGATATACATCTTTGTTATACACGAAGCGAGGTATATATCCGTATGATTTATCTGGGTTAGTGATATTAATGAAAAAGGGCGAGACGGATCGCGGTCCGACGCGGAGAAAACTTGCCTCTGAGAATGGAATTCTAATATCGTCGTAATGTAAGCATCGATTTTTATAATCGATAGTAGCGGCGCGTGTTTTCAAAAAGGTGTTTCCTAAAATTCCATCCTGAGGAAAAGTGACGGTATCGGGAATTATATGAAAACAGGTAGGGAGACCAAGAAAATTTATAACAACGGAGCCTAAAGTCGGCATCACTTCTGAAGATAGTCCCTGAAGAGCTAGGACATCTTCTTCGCGAATTTTTATTTTTCGATCAAGACAGTGTCGTTTTATGAGATTTACTCCAGAGCCTGAATCGACCATGAAGAGGCAGTCTCCCTGAAGGTCTGGGGATGAAAGGACAACAGTGGGTAAGCTATGGGGTTTTGCTTTTTCTTCTATTCTTCCAATACTGGTGATAAGGTATGAGTCGGGCTTAGAGGTCGCACTGTAGTAACTGGTGCGCGTTGGAGAAGAGAAGGGCGTCCCGGTTGAGCATCGTTCCGGCGGGCGCCAATTGTTACCGGAACGCTCTGGGCGTTTCCCTGATTATTGTTACTGGTAGAAGGGTGAGGAGGGGAAGAATTATTTCCGAGGGAGCGTCTGTACGCGAGCTTGCGACATTCGTCAATAAGATGTCCGGGGTTTTTACAGTAGCGACAGATTTTCTCGGTAGGGTAATTAGGTCCGGGTTGTCCTGGGATAAGAGGTTTTATAAAGGGGATATTATTTCGTGATGATTTTGATAGAGAGGATTGTTGTGGATCATGAGTTATTGTTTGTTGCAATGGTCCGGATCTATTCGAGAAATCAGCGCGAGGAGGAATGTTAGCTCTATGCATGGACGTAGCCCGTTTGCGCGCATTTTCTGCTTCTAGAGTTTTTGATAATTTTATAGCAGTCTCGAGGACGTGGTCGAGTGAGAAGGCTCCTTCTAATTTAACTCTAATCAACAAATCAGTAGGGAGACCGTTAACGAAACTAGTACTAACACTACGGTCGATGGTATCTTTGGTGGATTCGTCGATATCTCCGTAACAGTCGCTTTCTCCGTCGATTATAGCTGCACGTAATTCTTTTACTCTGGCTATATAATCGAAAATATCTTCGTTAGGTTTCATATAGATGTTTGCGAGTTCACCGCGATACTGATCTACAGATTTATTTGGACCGAAAATAGCTTTTAACTGTTTTGTTAATGAAAAAACAGAGTTATATTCTCTTCCTTCTACTGCGGAGTAAGCATGTCCTTGTAATTTATTAATTATAAGTTGCACTAAGTAATGTTCGTGATATTGTGGTATTAATTCGCGGGCACGTTCGCAGATTTTACTAAATTGAAAAACAGACATTTTGTGTCCGTCGTATTTAGGGATAGAATCGACTACGTCTTTAAAACGGATCGGAGAAGGTATGTCGACGGGACTAGTCGCATGAGTGTTTTCTGAAGGGAGGTAATCAAAATGAGCTCTTCTTTGATTGGATGCATCAGAAGTCAGACTATTATTAATACGTTGGTTTAAAATCTCTACTTGTCTGGGTAAAGCACTAAGGTGAGAGATTTGCTCAACTAAGGTAGTTAATATTGAGTCATGCTGGTCGTCTGATTTTTTTGTTTCGATTTCTCGTAATAGTGCTTTAAATTCGTCTGTCTTTTCCTGCAGTAATTTGTGTTGTTCTTTGAGTGATTTTTCTTTTTCTGTTAACATTTGACTAAAAATTTCAAGTTCGGATCGTGATACACCTTCCTCAGCCTCGGAGGGAGGATTAGAACTTTGCGATCGTGTAGTCGGCATGGCGCACTTACCTTAGAGAGAAATAAGAGGCTGAAAGAAAATATATTAATAAGATTAGTTACAGTGTTCGGTCGCTTAATCGGGACCGAATAGATGTCGAATTTTATAGATTTTGCGACGGGGATCTGTACGTTCAATTGTTTTGTAATCAGGATATTTGCATTCGAATTCTATTGGCGTTGGGTTGTAATCGATACTCTTATTTTCGTTAGATAGTGGTTCGGGGTCGTTTGTATTATTAGTTAAATTGTATAATTTGGTAAATAAGGGAAGGGGATTTTGGAAAGAGGAGATGGTTTCTTTGATCTGGAAATTAATCCTTTTAATTTGAACTCGACGCCCGCCTTTCCTGGGCATGAGGGAAAATAAAATGTATTTGAAATTTTAACTTATTTCTCAACTGTTGCCACACTCTTCGTCAGCGACAGTTGGTGTTGTTGCCACACTTCGTCAGCGACAACTAAGTCAAATCTCAAATCAAGATAATCATTTAGGAAAGGAATTGAATATAATTGAAAATTCAATCGTAATCGTCTGTTGCCACCCTCTTCGTCAGCGACAGCGATAATTGTTGCCACACTTGTCAGCGACAATTTGATCAAATTTCAAGTTACACTCGTTATTCACTTTCGATTTAAATTTTTAGAATTTTAACGCGAAAGAGGATTAATTCTTGAGACCTTTACACAGGAGGATCCTTATCAGTCCTTTAGGCAATCCCACCGCTGCCACCAAAGTTTTTTGGATTGTCACGTCTGGGTGATCTCCCTTCTCTCTCTATGCCTAGGCTAGTGAGAAAACGGGCGCTCTCTATTTTTGTGAGGCAACCTGCTTACACCGGCTATACCTCTGGGACGCCGAGAGCTAGGACCGAAGTTACGGATCTAGGGAATGTTGTAGGTCACAGGAGTGGGGTATTAGTTACTAGTTGGGAGTATCGAATCTATTAGCGATATCTTCGATGTCGTTTAAAATAGTTATGACTTGATTGAAAGTTATTTTACCATTCAAATATTCATAGATCAAATTGAGTATTAATTGGTAAATTGTATTGCAAATTAAGCCTTGAAGTTGTTTATTCATCTGGATAATAATAATTCAGGGGCTAATTAATAAAATGAATTTGATATTTATTTAATCGTCTGTGAATTCGACGCTTATTTGAGCACCAGGGATATGAAGATTATCTAAGCAGACTATGAGTTGATCGATATCAATAGTTCCTTCTAAAACGTCAGTTAGTAGCCCGATAATTATATTTATAATTGAATTTGCATCATCGTTTGTTAATCCTTGGACGTCTAATTCAGTAGATCTGGGTAGCATTTGAATTAATTGGTAGAGGTAATGATGAGAATAATATATTTAATGCACATATGATTAAGTGTACGTACATCAATAATTTAGATAGTTGTCGTACTCATCTATTTCTAAAGAATTCTCGGGGAGTTGAGTTTTTAGTTGAGAGATTAAATCGTTAGATTGAGATTCTTCTTGATGGTTATCTGCAGTGTGATTTTCTTTTAAATAGCGTATGTTCTGACACCATTCAGAGAATAATATTAATTCTGGAGAGTATGAATCTAAGCCTGACGGTAAGTTTATTACAGGCGTTATTTCGTGCTCGTTTGTTAAGCTTCGTGGAGTATTAGTTTGGGAAGATGAGGTCTTTAAGCGACGCAATGTATCGGGAGAAAATGATACTACTTCACACGATATGACACGCGGCTTATTTCTATATGCCTTACGCTTAAACCAGCGTAAGGTCGATGCAGCGCGTGTTTCGCGAGTTTTCAAGCCGGCTCGATGATTCCTTTTTATCCGACGTGCTTTTCTGTTTCTCGGGTTGCTCATCTACAAGGAGTCATATGGTCAGAATGAAGGGTTAATAATGAGTTAGATAAGGATTATCGTGAGATAACATGAAGGGGAACTAGAGGGAGTGAGATATCAATATCCGATACGTCTATTCATTTGGGTTTAAATATGAATTCAAAAGGAAGGTCTGGGGGTACGGAGAATGTCTTCGGGCAAGTATGATGAATGCCTCGTCGACGATGGAGATACGCAGGGTGTTGATGGGAGGTTTGTCGTCGGGCAAGTATGATGAATGCCTCGACAACGACGGGAAGTAGGGGAAAAGGCAGAGAGTTGCTTGTGTGCTTACGGTAAAAGTATGCGTTGCAACTATAGGTAAAATGAGGATTGGACCACGTCCAGAGTGAAATTAGTTCCGGAATTCTGTTTAAGAATCCTTATGCGATATCTTTCTCCTGTTATCGATTTTTATTAGGTGAGAGAAGGTAATGAGGAGTTGTCTTCGGGCAAGTATGATGAATGCCTCGTCGACGATGGAGATACGCAGGGTGTTGATGGGAGGTTTGTCGTCGGGCAAGTATGATGAATGCCTCGACAACGACGGGAAGTAGGGGAAATGGTAAAGAGTCGTCTGGACCTACGAAAGGTACGTCCAACGGCTAGAGGTAAAATGCGGGTTTTGGACGACGTCCGAGTGATACCAGGAGTATTGTTTCTACGTTAATGTTGCTAAATTCTGATATTGATACCTTGAATAATTATGAAAAGGTAGTTGGATTCTGATTTGATAAATACTGATTGACAACGGGAAACTGTTAGCTGCATGCAATGCTTAACAGTGGATTTCGTTTATTTGTTTTAGGAGAAGGTAGTGATTGAAAGAGAATTGTCAGTCTAGAGTAACTTAGAATTAAAATTGGCGTGTTAAATAGTCTGGGTAATTATAAGTACTTACCTTGTGATAGACTGTGAACTTCAGGCAGTGGATCGTAATACGCTCGTTCGCCTTTTTCCCTTCTCTAGGACCTCGGTCGCGGGATGTTTGGCAAAATCAACGTATTCGAGTTTTGAAGCACAAGAGTTCTTTATTTAACTTTTACTTTATAATTCTATGCGCGACTAACAATTTGAGTATGTCGACGCAGTTGACGGCAAACGCGTGACTTTATACAGAGTATCGTAAGGCTACAGAAATGATGTACTGTAGAGCTACGGTGGGATCTCGATAATGAGATGCCGTAGAGTTACGGTGAGATGATAATGATGGTATGCCGCAGAGTTACGGTGAGAATTAAGGGTTTATATACCCATCAAATCGAGAAAAATCTGAGTGTCGTGTGCAATTCCCTTTTGGTGGGGATTTCTAAGAAAGACGTTTTCTTGGAATATGTCACAATAAATTGTACTAAGAGGTCATGATACGGTGACCCGCAGGAGCGAACGCTCTAGGTGTCAACTATCAATTTACGAGTTTTAGATAATCTGGACCGGATATCGAAGTTAGGCGGTGAGCTTGAGATGAGAAGCGACGATTCCAAGAAGTGTCTAATTTATTATTCTTTTGTGGTTTGAACGCTAGCATCCGATAACGCGAGGGAGATAACGGACGGAAGCGGCTTGTCACCTACGATCGGCACTTAATTACTTGCTGATTGTGAGCTGATTTTAGAGGGGTCTGCGCATAGATACATGTTAAAGTTTCTTGTAGTTCGCCAAATATTCATTTGTACGTTTATGGAATCATTTCTTATATAATTTATTTTATGTTATTAATTGGAATTCTTAATGATTGATAATTTATAATAAAACTTGAGTTTAATGCAATAGGGTAAGATTAAGTTATTTCTAAATTATAGAATTATGATTCCATAACGTAATATCGAGACTTTCTTGTTCTCGTTTGACTTAATTCTATAATAAAATATTCTCTTTAATTATATCCACTTGGGCCTTATTTATAAGTCTCTTCATTTAATAATTTACTCAATAAATCTTAATAATCTTGGGTTCGTTATCGAAATCATTTAATGACTGAAATAAGGCTTCGTAAATATAATTGCGGATGAAATCTTAAAATATTAAGTGTTTGAACACTTTTAGTAATTCATCGAATGCTTGTCGCAGGCTTGTCGTTACAATGCATCGCAAGATAAGGATTTATGGAACCTTCCTCATAATAATTCTGTCAGTGATTAAAATACTTCTAAAACTCATTACTATAAGTCTTAAATTGTTAAGTAAAGTTCGACAAGTTATTATGTTTCTGATTCCATAAATAATATTATTATATTGTTTAATTAATATTGAATATTCATATATAAGTGGGTTAGTCATGATTAAAATATATTCTTATTGCTAAGGGTTAGTTTCATTTAATAATAACTGGTTAGTTGAAGTATACGCTCAGGGGTCTCGGATGACGTTTGATTGGTCGGATCGCTAGTTCCTGGTAGCGGCTAGTTAGAACTAGATAACTGGAGACCCTAGATTTGGTATGGTTAGTAATTAATAATATAAATGCTTGATTTTAGTCTAAACAATTATATGTAAAGAGGAAAATCATTAATTATCCTTAAATTTTAAGTATTGGCGCAGGAAAAACAGTAGTGCGCAAAAATATGGTTTTGCGAAAATGACGGGACGTTACACCAGTACAGCGCCACGGCAGCCATTTTCATAACTATATACATATAATACATTGTGTATTTGGATATGTATATGTGCGTAAACATTGGTCGTGTAAGCTATTGCCGATTGGCTGAGATCCAAGTTGACCAAAAATGGTGGAATTGAAACATTTTAAGTTTAAGCCTATCTTAAATTAAAAAACTGTTAACCTTCGCGATGACAGTTTAACCAATTTTGATTCGAAACTGTCAAAATAATCCTTGACGATCAAACACTACGAAGCATGCGCGCGACATGATCAGCGAAAGAACCAATCAGTAATCGCGGTAAAAAGGCAACAATACACTTCGAGACTTTCGAGAAGACTTCGATACATTCGAGAATCAATATATATACTTGTAAATATATATAATATATATTTGTTAATCAACAAATTGACAATCATATAACAACAGCTCTGAATAACCTTTATATATGACTTTCTAGGAGCAAGATTTTATGAAAGTTTTGTATGTTGTAAAAGTTTTCTACATATGTTTTACAAGTATTGAAGGTTTCATATTTTTTAAGGAAGATTTTATTGTAGTGTGTATGTTAATAAAATCTCTTAAACCTTTTGAGACATATAATTGAAAACAACATATAATGCCTTTTCAATTGAAAAAAATGTAAACTGGCTTTTTAATTTATTGAAGGACAAAACGCTTTCCGACGATCAAAAGCAGTCGCATTTATCTAATTGCATAGATGCCAAAAAAGAGATATATAATTGAAGACAACATATATGGACTAATGCCTTATCAATTGAAAAAAAATGTAAACTGGCTTTTTAATTTATTGAAGGATTGAAGGACAAAACGCATTCCGACGATCAAAATCAGTTTATCTAATTGCATAGATGCCAAAAAATAGGGTAAGCATGCTATAGATTTATAACTCACGAAATCAATTATAATTAATAATCAACATAACTTAAAATTAAATATTAAAATATATAACAGACAAAATCTAACAGACAGAAGCGATATGAATTAATAAACGATTCAAATTGGATTACGTGATGTCCACCATGGTGTAAAAAGCCTTGGAGACTTTGTGATATATATATATATATACATATATATATATTTAGATAAATCACAAATAACAAACATAATTTTGTGCTGATTCTTCTAAGTAATCACATTTACAAACGAGAACGAAAAACGAAGTCCGATATATATTAGTATACATTTTACTGACATAATATGAAACAAGTAAACAATAATAGAAAAAATTCACCGCGTGTTCCACCGCTTTCTACGCCGCGTATTTTACGACCACGTATTCCACGACGTCTGTTCCTATCAAGTAATGGCGAAGAAAAAGATGTATCACGGCAATATAAAAGAAAAAAACTAATTTCGAAAACGCGAAAAAAATATCCAGAGAAGTTACGGGATCCGCCGCGTATTTCACCGCGTGCTCCACCGCATGTTTTACCCCGTGTTTCACCGCGTGTTCCACCGGATGTATCACCACGTGTTTCACCGCGTGTTCCACCGCCTGTTCCACCGCGTGATCCGCCACGTGTTCCACCAGATGCTTCACCACGTTTTGCACCGCCTGTTTCACCGTCTGTTCCATTGTGTGTTCCACCGCTTTCTACGCCGCGTATTTTACGCCCACGTATTCCATCACGTCTGTTCCTATCAAGTAATGGCGAAGAAAAAGATGTATCATGGCAATATAAACTAATTTCGAAAACGCGAAAAAAATGTCCAGAGAAGTTACCGGCTTCTGAAGATGAAGAGTCAGAAGATTCATATTATAATAACAAGTTATATAAAACCAATGAAGCAAATGATGATGAAATGATTGTCATTAGACATATCATCACCATAGAACAAGAATGTGTAAAAAAAAAAAAGGTAAACGAGAGAAGTCTTTTAAATGAAAGAAAAGTCTATTTTAATAAATATTTAAGAACATTCAGTAACCATAATAATAGTCAAGAAGACTTTTCTTCATGTGAGGAAAATTCAAAAATTCCAGTATTGCAAAATGGAAATGTTTTAAGATCACAAATATTTATAATAAACGGGCAACAAGTAACGTTAATTAATACTTGTGCATTTGATGCTATTATGCAATCATTATTAATAGCATATCGCGACTCCGATCGTTATAAAAATTATATAGATTGCACTCCAAATAAGATTTTAAATTTTATAAAATTGATGTCTGCTGTTGGTACAACACAAGATCTTTATAAAGAAAGAGCTATAATATTGAGCGCTTTATTTCCGATAAGAAACGGAATAATTAATTGTGTTACTAATGTCACTCAACTAGTTAAACAGTTATTGCCAAATACAATATCATATAAGATATTGCAACAATGTTTAGTTTGCGATTGGAAGGATCAAAGAGAAGTCACAGTACTTGAAATTAATATCGCATTATTGTTCAAATATGGTATAATAAATTTACAAGAAGCTATCACTGAAGCAATCATACCTATAATACAAAAATGCAGTCAATGTGGTAATGAAAATATCCGTACAACTTTTAGAACAGGCGCGCATCTCTTTATAGATATTGAATTGTTACAATGGTCTAACTACGCATATATGAATAATTATCCTGTTCGGCCTAAAACAATCATTCTTTCCGAAATTCCATTAAACATCACTTTTTTGAATTCCAATTATAAATTAATTTCAGCCATTGAATATGTCGATAAGCTTAATAATAATGACATCGACGCGTTTAGCAGTAATGAAACAGGACACTACGTCGCTTATTGCCATCGAAAAACAGGAAATTGGGAAAGGTATGATGACTTAAAAAAATGTATAAATAATTGCACAACTATATCTGATAAAGTGTTTGTGCGACAAAGAAAAATATCATTATTGGTTTTTATTAAGCAAGAGTAATAATATTTGGCTAATTCTTATAAATCAGTCATACTATGACTATAATCAAGATTGGACTATTTATAAGAATTTATACGTAGATTATACACCACATATTCGATTTTAGATTTTATAAAATTGTTGGGTACATATCCAATGGTACACATCACAAAAACTTTATAAGAGCATTAATATATGTATATTGTATATTGTATATTTGAATCAATAAAGGTATATTGGAATCAATAAAACTATGTATATTGTATATTTGAATCAATAAAGGGAATAATATTGACTGTTCATGTAATATCAGTAAATTGACACTTATTCGCGACTACAGCCGTACATGGGAAACGCGTCTTAGTTAGGTAGGATATTTACCAGGAAGAATAAGAACCTAAAATTTAACGACGATCTATCGTACATACGTACGATTGTTGCTGATGCTACTTCCGGTGGTTGCAGAGTCTGGAATCCTCTGATGGAGAGCTGCAAGTTTGCATGGGCCACTGGAGGGTATTGTGCTGTCGCCTTCAACATCCTACATAATAAATTAATATCTACAGCTTTTCAACAAATCAGATTTAATTTCATACAATGTAGCACAGCTAACGCAAAAGGTACGTATAACAAATAAATATATAATTTACATGTTTTTTGAAAATTTAATTTAGATTGATATATTAATCTTTGCTGAAGATGTGTTATATATTAGTATATTATTGGTTACTATTATTTAATTAATTAAATATAAACAGCATATAGTAAATTATTATAAATAATTTTAGATTTAATCAAAGATCGGATTTTATTGCATTGAATTATTGCATAAAAAATGGTGTTAACAAGTTTATATGCTTTATATAGAAGGTAACCGTTTTTCGATAATCAATTATTACATTAAAGCCATGCATGCAAATATAAAATTCAAGTTTATAGTCACATAATTGTGAGATAATTGCTAAAATAAATGTAGAAAAGTTTAAATAATTGATTTTCTGATTTTTTTCAATTATTTTTATATATTTTTCTTATAAAAATCTCTATCAATATTTTCTTATTTTATTATATACTAGCTTTTCGCTCCGCGCTTCGCGCGGGGCACAAAGCCTGTGGATGTATAATCTATCACGCTAATCGATAATAATTATATCCCTTTGATCGCGAACTACTACATTTGTGGATCGATTTTCGTAAAAACAGGTACCAAAATGTTTCTAATGTTACACGGATGGATGTTACGTGGTTTTGTTTTCTTTTCTTATTTCTTTTTGAATTTAATTCTAAACAGAATTTTCCTCATTTTCCGCTCTATGGGTATACGTGCATATGTATATGTATACTTGTATGTGTGTGCATACGTGTGTATGTGTATGTATACGTGTGCATGAGATGTGTATGTATGCGTATGGGTGTGTATGGATGCACGTGTGTGTATGCATGGGTGGGTGCGTGGGCGAGGACGTAAAATTAAAAAAAAACCTCACAGCAGCCACCCCCGAAAAATTTGGAACACTTTGGTACCAATTTCGAGAAAATCGGTCCATAAATGTGGAAGTAGTTCGCGGTCAGACAGACAGACGGACGGATAACTTATATATATAGATTTGTATAAATATTTATATATAGTATATTTTAATCTCATTTTAATCTCATTTTATATGCATGGTAATTATATATGGGTGCGTATATAATATATATATAAAATAATCTATATATAAAATTGTTGAATTAATTTTGTTTTAGATGAATAAATATTCTAATTTGCATAAATAATAAAAAAAAAGTGCGAGTGACGGGAATTGAACCCCACTCGTAGTACGTACACTTAAGTCCGTGGTTATCACGTTACTGATTGTGAGTCGGATTCGATTCCCGTCACTCGCATTTTTTTTTATTATTTATCCAAATTAGAATATTTATTCATGTAAAACAAATTTAATTCAACAATTTTTTAATTTGCACTTTCAATAAAGCGTTTTATTATTTGTTTCATTTTGTATTAAATATAATGTGTAAAATCAGATTATAAGTTGAATAAAAATTATATCCAGTTTTTTGAGTACATTAATAAAATTGAGTTTTGAAAGTGTATATTAAAAAAAATTGTTGAATTAATTTTGTTTTACATGAATAAATATTCTAATTTGCATAAATAATAAAAAAAAAGTGCGAGTGACGGGAATCGAACCCGACTCACAATCAGTAACGTGATAACCACGGACTTAAGTGTACGTACTACGAGTGGGGTTCAATTCCCGTCACTCGCACTTTTTTTTTATTATTTATGCAAATTAGAATATTTATTCATCTAAAACAAAATTAATTCAACAATTTTTTTTAATATACACTTTCAAAAAACAATTTTTTTAATGTACTCAAAAAACTGGATATAATTTTTATTCAACTTATAATCTGATTTTACACATTATATTTAATACAAAATGAAACAAATAATAAAACGCTTTATTGAAAGTGCAAATTAAAAAATGGGTGCGTATATAATATATATATACATATATACAACATGTATTTATACATAGAAAAATAATGTTAGAATATTTTATTGGTACAGAAACATCTATTTTTTTTTAGAAATTTATATTAAAATACTACAAATATAAATTAATATATATTAAAACATATTTATTTATAAAATTCGTGCCTCGTGCACATGAATTAAAAATTCCAACGAAAAAATTAATTTCATTAATGAAATTAATTTTTTCGTTGGAATTTTTAATTCATGTGCACGAGGCACGAATTTTATAAATAAATATGTTTTACCCAGTACAGCGCCACGGCAGCCATTTTCATAACTATATACATATAATACATGTATTTGGATATGTATATGTGCGTCAACATTGGTCGTGTAAGCTATTGCCGATTGGCTGAGATCCAAGTTGACCAAAAATGGTGGAATTGAAACATTTTAAGTTTAAGCCTATCTTAAATTAAAAAACTGTTAACCTTCGCGATGACAGTTTAACCAATTTTGATTCGAAACTGTCAAAATAATCCTTGACGATAAACACTACGAAGCATGCGCGCGACATGATCAGCGAAAGAACCAATCAGTAATCGCGGTAAAAAGGCAACAATACACTTCGAGACTTTCGAGAAGACTTCGATACATTCGAGAATCAATATATATATACTTGTAAATATATATAATATATATTTGTTAATCAACAAATTGACAATCATATAACAACAGCTCTGAATAACCTTTATATATGACTTTCTAGGAGCAAGATTTTATGAAAGTTTTGTATGTTGTAAAAGTTTTCTACATATGTTTTACAAGTATTGAAGGTTTCATATTTTTTAAGGAAGATTTTATTGTAGTGTGTATGTTAATAAAATCTCTTAAACCTTTTGAGACATATAATTGAAAACAACATATAATGCCTTTTCAATTGAAAAAAATGTAAACTGGCTTTTTAATTTATTGAAGGACAAAACGCTTTCCGACGATCAAAAGCAGTCGCATTTATCTAATTGCATAGATGCCAAAAAAGAGATATATAATTGAAGACAACATATATGGACTAATGCCTTATCAATTGAAAAAAAATGTAAACTGGCTTTTTAATTTATTGAAGGATTGAAGGACAAAACGCATTCCGACGATCAAAATCAGTTTATCTAATTGCATAGATGCCAAAAAATAGGGTAAGCATGCTATAGATTTATAACTCACGAAATCAATTATAATTAATAATCAACATAACTTAAAATTAAATATTAAAATATATAACAGACAAAATCTAACAGACAGAAGCGATATGAATTAATAAACGATTCAAATTGGATTACGTGATGTCCACCATGGTGTAAAAAGCCTTGGAGACTTTGTGATATATATATATATATACATATATATATATTTAGATAAATCACAAATAACAAACATAATTTTGTGCTGATTCTTCTAAGTAATCACATTTACAAACGAGAACGAAAAACGAAGTCCGATATATATTAGTATACATTTTACTGACAATAATATGAAACAAGTAAACAATAATAGAAAAAATTCACCGCGTGTTCCACCGCTTTCTACGCCGCGTATTTTACGACCACGTATTCCACGACGTCTGTTCCTATCAAGTAATGGCGAAGAAAAAGATGTATCACGGCAATATAAAAGAAAAAAACTAATTTCGAAAACGCGAAAAAAATATCCAGAGAAGTTACGGGATCCGCCGCGTATTTCACCGCGTGCTCCACCGCATGTTTTACCCCGTGTTTCACCGCGTGTTCCATCGGATGTATCACCACGTGTTTCACCGCGTGTTCCACCGCCTGTTCCACCGCGTGATCCGCCGCGTGTTCCACCGGATATTTCATCACGTGTTCCACCAGATGCTTCACCACGTTTTGCACCGCCTGTTTCACCGTCTGTTCCATTGCGTGTTCCACCGCTTTCTACGCCGCGTATTTTACGACCACGTATTCCATCACGTCTGTTCCTATCAAGTAATGGCGAAGAAAAAGATGTATCATGGCAATATAAACTAATTTCGAAAACGCGAAAAAAATGTCCAGAGAAGTTACCGGCTTCTGAAGATGAAGAGTCAGAAGATTCATATTATAATAACAAGTTATATAAAACCAATGAAGCAAATGATGATGAAATGATTGTCATTAGACATATCATCACCATAGAACAAGAATGTGTAAAAAAAAAAAAGGTAAACGAGAGAAGTCTTTTAAATGAAAGAAAAGTCTATTTTAATAAATATTTAAGAACATTCAGTAACCATAATAATAGTCAAGAAGACTTTTCTTCATGTGAGGAAAATTCAAAAATTCCAGTATTGCAAAATGGAAATGTTTTAAGATCACAAATATTTATAATAAACGGGCAACAAGTAACGTTAATTAATACTTGTGCATTTGATGCTATTATGCAATCATTATTAATAGCATATCGCGACTCCGATCGTTATAAAAATTATATAGATTGCACTCCAAATAAGATTTTAAATTTTATAAAATTGATGTCTGCTGTTGGTACAACACAAGATCTTTATAAAGAAAGAGCTATAATATTGAGCGCTTTATTTCCGATAAGAAACGGAATAATTAATTGTGTTACTAATGTCACTCAACTAGTTAAACAGTTATTGCCAAATACAATATCATATAAGATATTGCAACAATGTTTAGTTTGCGATTGGAAGGATCAAAGAGAAGTCACAGTACTTGAAATTAATATCGCATTATTGTTCAAATATGGTATAATAAATTTACAAGAAGCTATCACTGAAGCAATCATACCTATAATACAAAAATGCAGTCAATGTGGTAATGAAAATATCCGTACAACTTTTAGAACAGGCGCGCATCTCTTTATAGATATTGAATTGTTACAATGGTCTAACTACGCATATATGAATAATTATCCTGTTCGGCCTAAAACAATCATTCTTTCCGAAATTCCATTAAATATCACTTTTTTGAATTCCAATTATAAATTAATTTCAGCCATTGAATATGTCGATAAGCTTAATAATAATGACATCGACGCGTTTAGCAGTAATGAAACAGGACACTACGTCGCTTATTGCCATCGAAAAACAGGAAATTGGGAAAGGTATGATGACTTAAAAAAATGTATAAATAATTGCACAACTATATCTGATAAAGTGTTTGTGCGACAAAGAAAAATATCATTATTGGTTTTTATTAAGCAAGAGTAATAATATTTGGCTAATTCTTATAAATCAGTCATACTATGACTATAATCAAGATTGGACTATTTATAAGAATTTATACGTAGATTATACACCACATATTCGATTTTAGATTTTATAAAATTGTTGGGTACATATCCAATGGTACACATCACAAAAACTTTATAAGAGCATTAATATATGTATATTGTATATTGTATATTTGAATCAATAAAGGTATATTGGAATCAATAAAACTATGTATATTGTATATTTGAATCAATAAAGGGAATAATATTGACTGTTCATGTAATATCAGTAAATTGACACTTATTCGCGACTACAGCCGTACATGGGAAACGCGTCTTAGTTAGGTAGGATATTTACCAGGAAGAATAAGAACCTAAAATTTAACGACGATCTATCGTACATACGTACGATTGTTGCTGATGCTACTTCCGGTGGTTGCAGAGTCTGGAATCCTCTGATGGAGAGCTGCAAGTTTGCATGGGCCACTGGAGGGTATTGTGCTGTCGCCTTCAACATCCTACATAATAAATTAATATCTACAGCTTTTCAACAAATCAGATTTAATTTCATACAATGTAGCACAGCTAACGCAAAAGGTACGTATAACAAATAAATATATAATTTACATGTTTTTTGAAAATTTAATTTAGATTGATATATTAATCTTTGCTGAAGATGTGTTATATATTAGTATATTATTGGTTACTATTATTTAATTAATTAAATATAAACAGCATATAGTAAATTATTATAAATAATTTTAGATTTAATCAAAGATCGGATTTTATTGCATTGAATTATTGCATAAAAAATGGTGTTAACAAGTTTATATGCTTTATATAGAAGGTAACCGTTTTTCGATAATCAATTATTACATTAAAGCCATGCATGCAAATATAAAATTCAAGTTTATAGTCACATAATTGTGAGATAATTGCTAAAATAAATGTAGAAAAGTTTAAATAATTGATTTTCTGATTTTTTTCAATTATTTTTATATATTTTTCTTATAAAAATCTCTATCAATATTTTCTTATTTTATTATATACTAGCTTTTCGCTCCGCGCTTCGCGCGGGGCACAAAGCCTGTGGATGTATAATCTATCACGCTAATCGATAATAATTATATCCCTTTGATCGCGAACTACTACATTTGTGGATCGATTTTCGTAAAAACAGGTACCAAAATGTTTCTAATGTTACACGGATGGATGTTACGTGGTTTTGTTTTCTTTTCTTATTTCTTTTTGAATTTAATTCTAAACAGAATTTTCCTCATTTTCCGCTCTATGGGTATACGTGCATATGTATATGTATACTTGTATGTGTGTGCATACGTGTGTATGTGTATGTATACGTGTGCATGAGATGTGTATGTATGCGTATGGGTGTGTATGGATGCACGTGTGTGTATGCATGGGTGGGTGCGTGGGCAAGGACGTAAAATTAAAAAAAAACCTCACAGCAGCCACCCCCGAAAAATTTGGAACACTTTGGTACCAATTTCGAGAAAATCGGTCCATAAATGTGGAAGTAGTTCGCGGTCAGACAGACAGACGGACGGAACTTATATATATAGATTTGTATAAATATTTATATATAGTATATTTTAATCTCATTTTATATGCATGGTAATTATATATGGGTGCGTATATAATATATATATAAAATAATCTATATATAAAATTGTTGAATTAATTTTGTTTTAGATGAATAAATATTCTAATTTGCATAAATAATAAAAAAAAAGTGCGAGTGACGGGAATTGAACCCCACTCGTAGTACGTACACTTAAGTCCGTGGTTATCACGTTACTGATTGTGAGTCGGATTCGATTCCCGTCACTCGCATTTTTTTTTATTATTTATCCAAATTAGAATATTTATTCATGTAAAACAAATTTAATTCAACAATTTTTTAATTTGCACTTTCAATAAAGCGTTTTATTATTTGTTTCATTTTGTATTAAATATAATGTATAAAATCAGATTATAAGTTGAATAAATTATATCCAGTTTTTTGAGTACATTAATAAAATTGAGTTTTGAAAGTGTATATTAAAAAAAATTGTTGAATTAATTTTGTTTTAGATGAATAAATATTCTAATTTGCATAAATAATAAAAAAAAAGTGCGAGTGACGGGAATTGAACCCCACTCGTAGTACGTACACTTAAGTCCGTGGTTATCACGTTACTGATTGTGAGTCGGGTTCGATTCCCGTCACTCGCACTTTTTTTTTTATTATTTATGCAAATTAGAATATTTATTCATGTAAAACAAAATTAATTCAACAATTTTTTTTAATATACACTTTCAAAACTCAATTTTATTAATGTACTCAAAAAACTGGATATAATTTTTATTCAACTTATAATCTGATTTTACACATTAGTACTCTGCGTTGATACCACTGCTT